>NC_134701.1:1325000-1500000 GCF_043290135.1 Rhipicephalus microplus | reverse complement strand
TTGTAGAAAGCAATGTAAAGGAGCGAGTAAAACGTTTTCTAACGATAGAAGTGCGAAGGTTATGTTAGGTTGAGTTATGTTAGTTTAAGCTAGGTAGCGTCGTGAAACTACCAAAAACAACGTCATCTAACGAGATAGTGTTGTTTTATTGCGAGTACGAAACTGCGATAGGTGAAATGTTGTGAAAGCACACAAAACGGCATGAACAAGCCAAATACTGCGTGTTGTACCGTTACAAGTGCGAAACTGCTATGTTGTGATATTCTCGTTAAAGCGCATGCAAGCATCGTGAAACCTTAAAGAACGATGTCATTTAGCGAGATACAGCGTTCTGAACTGTAATAAGTTGGTGAGAAACTGTGAGGTCAAGCAAATATCGTAATTGTGAACGAAACAGTGTAATTGAGCGTCTTTAGATACAAGTGCGAATGTTAGGTTAGGTTAAGATATGAACCGTCGTAAAACCGGACTAAACAATGTCACTTAGTGAGATGTAGTGTTTTTCAACATTACAAGTCGGGAACTACGATATCTAATGTGAAAGCGCATGAAACCGTCGTAATCTTGTAGAAAACATTGTAAAGTTGCGAGTAAAACGTTTTCTAACGATAGAAGTGCGAAGGTTAGGTTAAGTTAGGTTAGTTTAAGCTAGGTAGCGTCGTGAAACTACCAAAAACGACGTCATCTAACGAGATAGTGTTGTTTTATTGCGAGTATTAAACTGCGATAGGTGAAATGTTGTGAAAGCACACAAAACAGAATGAACAAGCCAAATACTGCGTGTTCTACCGTTACAAGTGCGAAACTGCTATATTGTGATATTCTCGTTAAAGCGCATGCAAGCATCGTGAAACCTTAAAGAACAATGTCATTTAGCGAGATACAACGTTCTCTACTGCAATAAGTTGGTGAGAAACTGTGAGGTTATGCAAATATGGTAATTGTGAACAAAACAGTGTAATAGAGCGTTTTTAGATACAAGTGCGAATGTTAGGTTAGGTTAAGATATGAACCGTCGTAAAACCGCATTAAACAAATGTCAATTAGTGAGATGCAGTGTTTTTCACCATTAAAAGTCGGGAACTGCGATATCTAATGTGAAAGCGCTTGCAAACGTCGTTAGATCAGGTTAGGTTAGGTTAGGTTAGGTTAGGTTACGTTAGGTTAGGTTTGGTTAGGTTAGGATAGGTTAGGTTATGTTAGGTTAGGTTGGGTTAGGTTAGGTTAGGTTACGTTAGGTTAAGGTATGAACCGTCGTAAAACCGCATTAAACAATGTCACTTAGTGAGATGCAGTGTTTTTCACCTTTACAAGTTGGGAACTGCGATATCTACAGTGAAAGCACTTGAAACCGTCGTAATGTTGTAGAAAGCAATGTAAAGTAGCGAGTAAAACGTTTTCTAACGATAGAAGTGCGAAGGTTATGTTAGGTTGAGTTATGTTAGTTTAAGCTAGGTAGCGTCGTGAAACCACCAAAAACGACGTCATCTAACGAGATAGTGTTGTTTTATTGCGAGTACGAAACTGCGATAGGTAAAATGTTGTGAAAGCACACAAAACGGCATGAACAAGCCAAATACTGCGTGTTGTACCGTTACAAGTGCGAAACTGCTATGTTGTGACATTCTCGGTAAAGCGCATGCAAGTATCGTGAAACCTTAAAGAACGATGTCATTTAGCGAGATACAGCGTTCTGTACTGTAATAAGTTGGTGAGAAACTGTGAGGTCAAGCAAATATCGTAATTGTGAACGAAACAGTGTAATTGAGCGTCTTTAGATACAAGTGCGAATGTTAGGTTAGGTTAAGATATGAACCGTCGTAAAACCGCATTAAACAATGTCACTTAGTGAGATGTAGTGTTTTTCAACATTACAAGTCGGGAACTACGATATCTAATGTGAAAGCACATGAAACCGTCGTAATCTTGTAGAAAACATTGTAAAGTTGCGAGTAAAACGTTTTCTAACGATAGAAGTGCGAAGGTTAGGTTAGGTTAGGTTAGTTTAAGCTAGGTAGCGTCGTGAAACTACCAAAAACGACGTCATCTAACGAGATAGTGTTGTTTTATTGCGAGTATTAAACTGCGATAGGTGAAATGTTGTGAAAGCACACAAAACAGAATGAACAAGCCAAATACTGCGTGTTCTACCGTTACAAGTGCGAAACTGCTATATTGTGATATTCTCGTTAAAGCGCATGCAAGCATCGTGAAATCTTAAAAAACAATGTCATTTAGGAAGATACAGCGTTCTGTACTGCAATAAGTTGGTGAAAAACTTTGAGGTTATGCAAATATCGTAATTGTGAACAAAACAGTGTAATAGAGCGTTTTTAGATACAAGTGCGAATGTTAGGTTAGGTTAAGATATGAACCGTCGTAAAACCGCATTAAACAATGTCAATTAGTGAGATGCAGTGTTTTTCACCATTAAAAGTGGGGAACTGCGATATCTAATGTGAAAGCGCTTGCAACCGTCGTTAGGTTGGGTTAGGTTAGGTTAGGTTAGGTTAGGTTTGGTTAGGTTGGGTTAGGTTAGGTTAGGTTAGGTTAGATTAGGTTAGGTTGGGTTGAGTTGGGTTAGGTTAGGTTAGGTTAGGTTAGGTTGGGTTAGGTTAGGTTAGGTTAGGTTAGGTTACGTTAGGTTAGGTTAGGTTACGTTAGGTTAGGTTAGGTTAGGTTACGTTAGGTTAGGTTAGGTTAGGTAAGGATAATTTGGTTAGGTTAGGTAAGGTTAGGTTAGGTTAGGTTGGGTTGGGTGTTGGGTTGGGTTGGGTTGGGTTAGGTTGGGTTAGGTTAGGTTAGGTTACGTTAGGCTAGGTTAGGTTAGGTTAGGTTACGTTAGGTAATGTTAGGTTAGGTTAGGTTACGTTAGGTTAGGTTAGGTCAGGTAAGGTTAGGTTACGTTAGAATAGGTTAGGTTAGGTTAGGTTACGTTAGGTTAGGTTAAGTTAGGTTAGGTTAGGTTTGGTTAGGTTAGGTTAGGTTAGCTTAGGTTAGGTTAGATTGGGTTGGGTTGGGTTAGGTTGGGTTAGGTTAGGTTAGGTTAGGTTAGGTTGGGTTAGGTTAGTTTAGGTTAGGTTAGGTTAGGTTAGGTTGGGTCGGGTTGGGTTAGGTTAGGTTAGGTTAGGTAAGGTCAGGTTAGGTTAGGTTACGTTAGGTTGAGGTATGAACCATCGTAAAACCGCATTAAACAATGTCACTTAGTGAGATGCAGTGTTTTTCACCTTTACAAGTTGGGAACTGTGATATCTAATGTGAAAGCGCTTGAAACCGTCGTAATGTTGTAGAAAGCAATGTAAAGGAGCGAGTAAAACGTTTTCTAACGATAGAAGTGCGAAGGTTATGTTAGGTTGAGTTATGTTAGTTTAAGCTAGGTAGCGTCGTGAAACTACCAAAAACAACGTCATCTAACGAGATAGTGTTGTTTTATTGCGAGTACGAAACTGCGATAGGTGAAATGTTGTGAAAGCACACAAAACGGCATGAACAAGCCAAATACTGCGTGTTGTACCGTTACAAGTGCGAAACTGCTATGTTGTGATATTCTCGTTAAAGCGCATGCAAGCATCGTGAAACCTTAAAGAACGATGTCATTTAGCGAGATACAGCGTTCTGAACTGTAATAAGTTGGTGAGAAACTGTGAGGTCAAGCAAATATCGTAATTGTGAACGAAACAGTGTAATTGAGCGTCTTTAGATACAAGTGCGAATGTTAGGTTAGGTTAAGATATGAACCGTCGTAAAACCGGATTAAACAATGTCACTTAGTGAGATGTAGTGTTTTTCAACATTACAAGTCGGGAACTACGATATCTAATGTGAAAGCGCATGAAACCGTCGTAATCTTGTAGAAAACATTGTAAAGTTGCGAGTAAAACGTTTTCCAACGATAGAAGTGCGAAGGTTAGGTTAGGTTAGGTTAGTTTAAGCTAGGTAGCGTCGTGAAACTACCAAAAACGACGTCATCTAACGAGATAGTGTTGTTTTATTGCGAGTATTAAACTGCGATAGGTGAAATGTTGTGAAAGCACACAAAACAGAATGAACAAGCCAAATACTGCGTGTTCTACCGTTACAAGTGCGAAACTGCTATATTGTGATATTCTCGTTAAAGCGCATGCAAGCATCGTGAAATCTTAAAAAACAATGTCATTTAGGAAGATACAGCGTTCTGTACTGCAATAAGTTGGTGAAAAACTTTGAGGTTATGCAAATATTGTAATTGTGAACAAAACAGTGTAATAGAGCGTTTTTAGATACAAGTGCGAATGTTAGGTTAGGTTAAGATATGAACCGTCGTAAAACCGCATTAAACAATGTCAATTAGTGAGATGCAGTGTTTTTCATCATTAAAAGTGGGGAACTGCGATATCTAATGTGAAAGCGCATGAAACCGTCGTACTCTTGTAGAAAACATTGTAAAGTTGCGAATAAAACGTTTTCTAACGATAGAAGTGCGAAGGTTAGGTTAGGTTAGGTTAGGTTTGGTTAGGTTAGGTTAGGTTAGGTTAGATTAGGTTAGGTTGGGTTGAGTTGGGTTAGGTTAGGTTAGGTTAGGTTAGGTTGGGTTAGGTTAGGTTAGGTTAGGTTAGGTTACGTTAGGTTAGGTTAGGTTACGTTAGGTTAGGTTAGGTTAGGTTACGTTAGGTTAGGTTAGGTTAGGTAAGGATAATTTGGTTAGGTTAGGTAAGGTTAGGTTAGGTTAGGTTAGGTTGGGTTGGGTGTTGTTGGGTTGGGTTGGGTTGGGTTAGGTTGGGTTAGGTTAGGTTAGGTTACGTTAGGCTAGGTTAGGTTAGGTTAGGTTACGTTAGGTAATGTTAGGTTAGGTTAGGTTACGTTAGGTTAGGTTAGGTCAGGTAAGGTTAGGTTACGTTAGAATAGGTTAGGTTAGGTTACGTTAGGTTAGGTTAAGTTAGGTTAGGTTAGGTTTGGTTAGGTTAGGTTAGGTTAGCTTAGGTTAGGTTGGGTCGGGTTGGGTTAGGTTAGGTTAGGTTAGGTAAGGTTAGGTTAGGTTAGGTTAGGTTACGTTAGGTTAAGGTATGAACCATCGTAAAACCGCATTAAACAATGTCACTTAGTGAGATGCAGTGTTTTTCACCTTTACAAGTTGGGAACTGTGATATCTAATGTGAAAGCGCTTGAAACCGTCGTAATGTTGTAGAAAGCAATGTAAAGGAGCGAGTAAAACGTTTTCTAACGATAGAAGTGCGAAGGTTATGTTAGGTTGAGTTATGTTAGTTTAAGCTAGGTAGCGTCGTGAAACTACCAAAAACAACGTCATCTAACGAGATAGTGTTGTTTTATTGCGAGTACGAAACTGCGATAGGTGAAATGTTGTGAAAGCACACAAAACGGCATGAACAAGCCAAATACTGCGTGTTGTACCGTTACAAGTGCGAAACTGCTATGTTGTGATATTCTCGTTAAAGCGCATGCAAGCATCGTGAAACCTTAAAGAACGATGTCATTTAGCGAGATACAGCGTTCTGAACTGTAATAAGTTGGTGAGAAACTGTGAGGTCAAGCAAATATCGTAATTGTGAACGAAACAGTGTAATTGAGCGTATTTAGATTTAAGTGCGAATGTTAGGTTAGGTTGAGATATCAACCGTCGTAAAACCGCATTAAACAATGTCACTTAGTGAGATTTAGTGTTTTTCAACATTACAAGTCGGGAACTACGATATCTAATGTGAAAGCGCATGAAACCGTCGTAATCTTGTAGAAAACATTGTAAAGTTGCGAGTAAAACGTTTTCTAACGATAGAAGTGCGAAGGTTAGCTTGAGTTATGTTAGTTTAAGCTATGTAGCGTCGTGAGACCACCAAAAAGGACGTCAACTAACGAGATAGCGTTGTTTTATTGCATGTACGTAACTGCAATAGGGGAAATGTTCTGAAAGTACACAAAACGGCTTGAACAAGCCAGATACTGCGTGTTGTACCGTTACAAGTGCGAAACTGCTATAATGTGATATTCTTGTTAAAGCGCATGCAAGCATCGTGAAACCTTAAAGAACGATGTCATTTAGCGAGATACAGCGTTCTGTACTGCAATAAGTTGGTGAAAAACTGTGAGGTTATGCAAATATTGTAATTGTGAACGAAACAGTGTAATAGAGCGTTTTTCCATACAAGTACGAATGTTAGGTTAGGTTAAGATATGAACCGTCGTAAAACCGCATTAAACAATGTCACTTAGTGAGATGCAGTGTTTTTCACCATTACAAGTCGGGAACTGCGATATCTAATGTGAAACGCTTGCAAACGTCGTTAGGTTAGGTTAGGTCAGGTTAGGTTAGGTTAGGTTACGTTAGGTTAGGTTTGGTTAGGTTAGGTTAGGTTTGGTTATGTTAGGTTAGGTTGGGTTAGGTTAGGTTAGGTTAGGTTAGGTTAGGTTAGGTTAAGATATGAACCGCGCTAAAACCGCATTAAACAATGTCACTTAGTGAGATGCAGTGTTTTTCACCTTTACAAGTTGGGAACTGCGATGTCTAATGTGAAATCGCTTGAAACCGTCGTAATGTTGTAGAAAGCAGTGTAAAGTAGCGAGTAAAACGTTTTCTAACGATAGAAGTGCGAAGGTTATGTTAGGTTGAGTTATGTTAGTTTAAGCTAGGTAGCGTCGTGAAACCACCAAAAACGACGTCATCTAACGAGATAGTGTTGTTTATTGCGAATACGAAACTGCGATAGGTGAAATGTTGTGAAAGCACACAAAACGGCATGAACAAGCCAAATACTGCGTGTTGTACCGTTACAAGTGCGAAACTGCTATGTTGTGACATTCTCGGTAAAGCGCATGCAAGTATGGTGAAACCTTAAAGAACGATGTCATTTAGCGAGATACAGCGTTCTGTACTGTAATAAGTTGGTGAGAAACTGTGAGGTCAAGCAAATATCATAATTGTGAACGAAACAGTGTAATTGAGCGTCTTTAGATACAAGTGCGAATGTTAGGTTAGGTTAAGATATGAACCGTCGTAAAACCGCATTAAACCATGTCACTTAGTGAGATGCAGTGTTTTTCACCATTACAAGTCGGGAACTGCGATATCTAATGTGAAAGCGCTTGCAAACGTCGTTAGGTTAGGTTAGGTTAGGTTAGGTTAGGTTAGGTTAGGTTAGGTTACGTTAGGTTAGGTTTGGTTAGGTTAGGTTAGGTTAGGTTATGTTAGGTTAGGTTGGGTTAGGTTAGGTTAGGTTACGTTAGGTTAAGGTATGAACCGTTGTAAAACCGCAACAATGTCACTTAGTGAGATGCAGTGTTTTTCACCTTTACAAGTTGGGAACTGCGATATCTAATGTGAAAGCGCTTGAAACCGTCGTAATGTTGTAGAAAACATTGTAAAGTTGCGAGTAAAACGTTTTCTAACGATAGAAGTGCGAAGGTTAGGTTAGGTTAGGTTAGTTTAGGCTAGGTAGCGTCGTGAAACTACCAAAAACGACGTCATCTAAAGAGATAGTGTTGTTTTATTGCGAGTATTAAACTGCGATAGGTGAAATGTTGTGAAAGCACACAAAACGGCATGAACAAGCCAAATACTGCGTGTTCTACCGTTACAAGTGCGAAACTGCTATATTGTGATATTCTCGTTAAAGCGCATGCAAGCATCGTGAAACCTTAAAGAACAATGTCATTTAGCGAGATACAGCGTTCTGTACTGCAATAAGTTGGTGAAAAACTGTGAGGTTATGCAAATATCGTAATTGTGAACGAAACAGTGTAATAGAGCGTTTTTCAATACAAGTACGAATGTTAGGTTAGGTTAAGATATGAACCGTCGTAAAACCGCATTAAACCATGTCACTTAGTGAGATGCAGTGTTTTTCACCATTACAAGTCGGGAACTGCGATATCTAATGTGAAAGCGCTTGCAAACGTCGTTAGGTTAGGTTAGGTTAGGTTAGGTTAGGTTAGGTTACGTTAGGTTAGGTTTGGTTAGGTTAGGTTAGGTTAGGTTATGTTAGGTTAGGTTGGGTTAGCTTAGGTTAGGTTACGTTAGGTTAAGGTATGAACCGTTGTAAAACCGCAATAAACAATGTCACTTAGTGAGATGCAGTGTTTTTCACCTTTACAAGTTGGGAACTGCGATATCTAATGTGAAAGCGCTTGAAACCGTCGTAATGTTGTAAAAAGCAATGTAAAGTAGCGAGTAAAACGTTTTCTAACGATAGAAGTGCGAAGGTTATGTTAGGTTGAGTTATGTTAGTTTAAGCTAGGTAGCGTCGTGAAACCACCAAAAACGACGTCATCTAACGAGATAGTGTTGTTTTATTGCGAGTACGAAACTGCGATAGGTAAAATGTGAAAGCACACAAAACGGCATGAACAAGCCAAATACTGCGTGTTGTACCGTTACAAGTGCGAAACTGCTATGTTTTGACATTCTCGGTAAAGCGCATGCAAGTATCGTGAAACCTAAAGAACGATGTCATTTAGCGAGATACAGCGTTCTGTACTGTAATAAGTTGGTGAGAAACTGTGAGGTCAAGCAAATATCGTAATTGTGAACGAAACAGTGTAATTGAGCGTCTTTAGATACAAGTGCGAATGTTAGGTTAGGTTGACATATCAACCGTCGTAAAACCGCATTAAACAATGTCACTTAGTGAGATGTAGTGTTTTTCAACATTACAAGTCGGGAACTACGATATCTAATGTGAAAGCGCATGAAACCGTCGTAATCTTGTAGAAAACATTGTAAAGTTGCGAGTAAAACGTTTTCTAGCGATAGAAGTGCGAAGGTTAGGTTAGGTTAGGTTAGTTTAAGCTAGGTAGCGTCGTGAAACTACCAAAAACGACGTCATCTAACGAGATAGTGTTGTTTTATAGCGAGTATTAAACTGCGATAGGTGAAATGTTGTGAAAGCACACAAAACGGCATGAACAAGCCAAATACTGCGTGTTCTACCGTTACAAGTGCGAAACTGCTATATTGTGATATTCTCGTTAAAGCGCATGCAAGCATCGTGAAACCTTAAAGAACAATGTCATTTAGCGAGATACAGATTTCTGTACTGCAATAAGTTGGTGAAAAACTGTGAGGTTATGCAAATATCGTAATTGTGAACGAAACAGTGTAATAGAGCGTTTTTCAATACAAGTACGAATGTTAGGTTAGGTTAAGATATGAACCGTCGTAAAACCGCATTAAACCATGTCACTTAGTGAGATGCAGTGTTTTTCACCATTACAAGTCGGGAACTGCGATATCTAATGTGAAAGCGCTTGCAAACGTCGTTAGGTTAGGTTAGGTTAGGTTAGGTTAGGTTAGGTTACGTTAGGTTAGGTTTGGTTAGGTTAGGTTAGGTTAGGTTATGTTAGGTTAGGTTGGGTTAGGTTAGGTTAGGTTAGGTTACGTTAGGTTAAGGTATGAACCGTTGTAAAACCGCAATAAACAATGTCACTTAGTGAGATGCAGTGTTTTTCACCTTTACAAGTTGGGAACTGCGATGTCTAATGTGAAATCGCTTGAAACCGTCGTAATGTTGTAGAAAGCAGTGTAAAGTAGCGAGTAAAACGTTTTCTAACGATAGAAGTGCGAAGGTTATGTTAGGTTGAGTTATGTTAGTTTAAGCTAGGTAGCGTCGTGAAACCACCAAAAACGACGTCATCTAACGAGATAGTGTTGTTTATTGCGAGTACGAAACTGCGATAGGTGAAATGTTGTGAAAGCACACAAAACGGCATGAACAAGCCAAATACTGCGTGTTGTACCGTTACAAGTGCGAAACTGCTATGTTGTGACATTCTCGGTAAAGCGCATGCAAGTATGGTGAAACCTTAAAGAACGATCTCATTTAGCGAGATACAGCGTTCTGTACTGTAATAAGTTGGTGAGAAACTGTGAGGTCAAGCAAATATCGTAATTGTGAACGAAACAGTGTAATTGAGCGTCTTTAGATACAAGTGCGAATGTTAGGTTAGGTTAAGATATGAACCGTCGTAAAACCGCATTAAACCATGTCACTTAGTGAGATGCAGTGTTTTTCACCATTACAAGTCGGGAACTGCGATATCTAATGTGAAAGCGCTTGCAAACGTCGTTAGGTTAGGTTAGGTTAGGTTAGGTTAGGTTAGGTTAGGTTAGGTTAGGTTAGGTTACGTTAGGTTAGGTTTGGTTAGGTTAGGTTAGGTTAGGTTATGTTAGGTTAGGTTGGGTTAGGTTAGGTTAGGTTACGTTAGGTTAAGGTATGAACCGTTGTAAAACCGCAATAAACAATGTCACTTAGTGAGATGCAGTGTTTTTCACCTTTACAAGTTGGGAACTGCGATATCTAATGTGAAAGCGCTTGAAACCGTCGTAATGTTGTAGAAAACATTGTAAAGTTCGAGTAAAACGTTTTCTAACGATAGAAGTGCGAAGGTTAGGTTAGGTTAGGTTAGTTTAGGCTAGGTAGCGTCGTGAAACTACCAAAAACGACGTCATCTAAAGAGATAGTGTTGTTTTATTGCGAGTATTAAACTGCGATAGGTGAAATGTTGTGAAAGCACACAAAACGGCATGAACAAGCCAAATACTGCGTGTTCTACCGTTACAAGTGCGAAACTGCTATATTGTGATATTCTCGTTAAAGCGCATGCAAGCATCGTGAAACCTTAAAGAACAATGTCATTTAGCGAGATACAGCGTTCTGTACTGCAATAAGTTGGTGAAAAACTGTGAGGTTATGCAAATATCGTAATTGTGAACGAAACAGTGTAATAGAGCGTTTTTCAATACAAGTACGAATGTTAGGTTAGGTTAAGATATGAACCGTCGTAAAACCGCATTAAACCATGTCACTTAGTGAGATGCAGTGTTTTTCACCATTACAAGTCGGGAACTGCGATATCTAATGTGAAAGCGCTTGCAAACGTCGTTAGGTTAGGTTAGGTTAGGTTAGGTTAGGTTAGGTTACGTTAGGTTAGGTTTGGTTAGGTTAGGTTAGGTTAGGTTATGTTAGGTTAGGTTGGGTTAGCTTAGGTTAGGTTACGTTAGGTTAAGGTATGAACCGTTGTAAAACCGCAATAAACAATGTCACTTAGTGAGATGCAGTGTTTTTCACCTTTACAAGTTGGGAACTGCGATATCTAATGTGAAAGCGCTTGAAACCGTCGTAATGTTGTAAAAAGCAATGTAAAGTAGCGAGTAAAACGTTTTCTAACGATAGAAGTGCGAAGGTTATGTTAGGTTGAGTTATGTTAGTTTAAGCTAGGTAGCGTCGTGAAACCACCAAAAACGACGTCATCTAACGAGATAGTGTTGTTTTATTGCGAGTACGAAACTGCGATAGGTAAAATGTGAAAGCACACAAAACGGCATGAACAAGCCAAATACTGCGTGTTGTACCGTTACAAGTGCGAAACTGCTATGTTTTGACATTCTCGGTAAAGCGCATGCAAGTATCGTGAAACCTTAAAGAACGATGTCATTTAGCGAGATACAGCGTTCTGTACTGTAATAAGTTGGTGAGAAACTGTGAGGTCAAGCAAATATCGTAATTGTGAACGAAACAGTGTAATTGAGCGTCTTTAGATACAAGTGCGAATGTTAGGTTAGGTTGACATATCAACCGTCGTAAAACCGCATTAAACAATGTCACTTAGTGAGATGTAGTGTTTTTCAACATTACAAGTCGGGAACTACGATATCTAATGTGAAAGCGCATGAAACCGTCGTAATCTTGTAGAAAACATTGTAAAGCTGCGAGTAAAACGTTTTCTAGCGATAGAAGTGCGAAGGTTAGGTTAGGTTAGGTTAGTTTAAGCTAGGTAGCGTCGTGAAACTACCAAAAACGACGTCATCTAACGAGATAGTGTTGTTTTATAGCGAGTATTAAACTGCGATAGGTGAAATGTTGTGAAAGCACACAAAACGGCATGAACAAGCCAAATACTGCGTGTTCTACCGTTACAAGTGCGAAACTGCTATATTGTGATATTCTCGTTAAAGCGCATGCAAGCATCGTGAAACCTTAAAGAACAATGTCATTTAGCGAGATACAGATTTCTGTACTGCAATAAGTTGGTGAAAAACTGTGAGGTTATGCAAATATCGTAATTGTGAACGAAACAGTGTAATAGAGCGTTTTTCAATACAAGTACGAATGTTAGGTTAGGTTAAGATATGAACCGTCGTAAAACCGCATTAAACCATGTCACTTAGTGAGATGCAGTGTTTTTCACCATTACAAGTCGGGAACTGCGATATCTAATGTGAAAGCGCTTGCAAACGTCGTTAGGTTAGGTTAGGTTAGGTTAGGTTAGGTTAGGTTACGTTAGGTTAGGTTTGGTTAGGTTAGGTTAGGTTAGGTTATGTTAGGTTAGGTTGGGTTAGCTTAGGTTAGGTTACGTTAGGTTAAGGTATGAACCGTTGTAAAACCGCAATAAACAATGTCACTTAGTGAGATGCAGTGTTTTTCACCTTTACAAGTTGGGAACTGCGATATCTAATGTGAAAGCGCTTGAAACCGTCGTAATGTTGTAAAAAGCAATGTAAAGTAGCGAGTAAAACGTTTTCTAACGATAGAAGTGCGAAGGTTATGTTAGGTTGAGTTATGTTAGTTTAAGCTAGGTAGCGTCGTGAAACCACCAAAAACGACGTCATCTAACGAGATAGTGTTGTTTTATTGCGAGTACGAAACTGCGATAGGTAAAATGTGAAAGCACACAAAACGGCATGAACAAGCCAAATACTGCGTGTTGTACCGTTACAAGTGCGAAACTGCTATGTTTTGACATTCTCGGTAAAGCGCATGCAAGTATCGTGAAACCTTAAAGAACGATGTCATTTAGCGAGATACAGCGTTCTGTACTGTAATAAGTTGGTGAGAAACTGTGAGGTCAAGCAAATATCGTAATTGTGAACGAAACAGTGTAATTGAGCGTCTTTAGATACAAGTGCGAATGTTAGGTTAGGTTGACATATCAACCGTCGTAAAACCACATTAAACAATGTCACTTAGTGAGATGTAGTGTTTTTCAACATTACAAGTCGGGAACTACGATATCTAATGTGAAAGCGCATGAAACCGTCGTAATCTAGTAGAAAACATTGTAAAGTTGCGAGTAAAACTTTTTCTAACGATAAAAGTGCGAAGGTTAGGTTAGGTTAGGTTAGTTTAAGCTAGATAGCGTCGTGAAACTACCAAAAACGACGTCATCTAACGAGATAGTGTTGTTTTATAGCGAGTATTAAACTGCGATAGGTGAAATGTTGTGAAAGCACACAAAACGGCATGAACAAGCCAAATACTGCGTGTTCTACCGTTACAAGTGCGAAACTGCTATATTGTGATATTCTCGTTAAAGCGCATGCAAGCATCGTGAAACCTTAAAGAACAATGTCATTTAGCGAGATACAACGTTCTGTACTGCAATAAGTTGGTGAAAAACTGTGAGGTTATCCAAATATGGTAATTGTGAACAAAACAGTGTAATAGAGCGTTTTTAGATACAAGTGCGAATGTTAGGTTAGGTTAAGATATGAACCGTCGTAAAACCTCATTAAACAATGTCAATTAGTGAGATGCAGTGTTTTTCACCATTAAAAGTCGGGAACTGCGATATCTAATGTGAAAGCGCTTGCAACCGTCGTTAGGTTAAGTTAGGTTAGGTTAGGTTAGGTTTTGTTAGGTTAGGTTAGGTTAGGTTTGGTTAGGTTAGGTTAGGTTCGGTTAGGTTAGGTTAGGGATGTTAGGTAAGGTTTGGTTAGGTTAGGTTAGGTTAGGTTGGGGTAGGTAAGGTTAGGTTAGGTTAAAGATATGAACCGCGCTAAAACCGCATTAAACAATGTCACTTCGTGAGATGCTGTGTTTTTCACCATTAAAAGTCGGGAACTGCGATATCTAATGTGAAAGCGCTTGCAAACGTCGTTAGGTTAGGTTAGGTTAGGTTAGGTTAGGTTACATTAGGTTAGGTTACGTTAGCTTAGGTTAGGTTAGGTAAGGATAATTTGGTTAGGTTAGGTAAGGTTAGGTTAGGTTAGGTTGGGTTGGGTGTTGTTGGGTTGGGTTGGGTTGGGTTAGGTTGGGTTAGGTTAGGTTAGGTTACGTTAGGTTAGGTTAAGTTAGGTTAGGTTACGTTAGGTTAGGTTAAGTTAGGTTAGGTTAGGTTTGGTTAGGTTAGCTTAGGTTAGGTTAGGTTGGGTTGGGTTGGGTTGGGTTAGGTTAGGTTAGGTTAGGTTAGGTTGGGTTAGGTTAGTTTAGGTTAGGTTAGGTTAGGTTAGGTTGGGTTGGGTTGGGTTAGGTTAGGTTAGGTAAGGTTAGGTTAGGTTAGGTTAGGTTACGTTAGGTTAAGGTATGAACCGTCGTAAAACCGCATTAAACAATGTCACTTAGTGAGATGCAGTGTTTTTCACCTTTACAAGTTGGGAACTGTGATATCTAATGTGAAAGCGCTTGAAACCGTCGTATTGTTGTAGAAAGCAATGTAAAGTAGCGAGTAAAACGTTTTCTAACGATAGAAGTGCGAAGGTTATGTTAGGTTGAGTTATGTTAGTTTAAGCTAGGTAGCGTCGTGAAACTACCAAAATTAACGTCATCTAACGAGAGTGTTGTTTTATTGCGAGTACGAAACTGCGATAGGTGAAATGTTGTGAAAGCACACAAAACGGCATGAACAAGCCAAATACTGCGTGTTGTACCGTTACAAGTGCGAAACTGCTATGTTGTGATATTCTCGTTAAAGCGCATGCAAGCATCGTGAAACCTTAAAGAACGATGTCATTTAGCGAGATACAGCGTTCTGTACTGCAATAAGTTGGTGAAAAACTGTGAGGTTATGCAAATATCCTAATTGTGAACGAAACAGTGTAATAGAGCGTTTTTTAATACAAGTGCGAATGTTAGGTTAGGTTAAGATATGAACCGTCGTAAAACCGCATTAAACAATGTCACTTAGTGAGATGCAGTGTTTTTCACCATTACAAGTCGGGAACTGCGATATCTAATTGAAAGCGCTTGCAAACGTCGTTAGGTTAGGTTAGGTTAGGTTAGGTTAGGTTACGTTAGGTTAGGTTAGGTTAGGTTTGGTTAGGTTAGGTTAGGTTAGGTTAGGTTAGGGATGTTAGGTAAGGTTTGGTTAGGTTAGGTTAGGTTAGGTTGGGTTAGGTAAGGTTAGGTTCGGTTAAGATATGAACCGCGCTAAAACCGCATTAAACAATGTCACTTCGTGAGATGCTGTGTTTTTCACCATTACAAGTCGGGAACTGCGATATCTAATGTGAAAGCGCTTGCAAACGTCGTTAGGTTAGGTTAGGTTAGGTTAGGTTACGTTAGGTTAGGTTTGGTTAGGTTAGGTTAGGTTAGGTTAGGTTATGTTAGGTTAGGTTGGGTTAGGTTAGGTTAGGTTAGGTTAGGTTAGGTTAAGATATGAACCGCGCTAAAACCGCATTAATCAATGTCACTTAGTGAGATGCAGTGTTTTTCACCTTTACAAGTTGGGAACTGCGTTATCTAATGTGAAAGCGCATGAAACCGTCGTAATCTTGTAGAAAACATTGTAAAGTGGTGAGTAAAACGTTTTCTAACGATAGAAGTGCGAAGGTTAGGTTAGGTTAGGTTAGTTTAAGCTAGGTAGCGTCGTGAAACTACCAAAAACGACGTCATCTAACGAGATAGTGTTGTTTTATAGCGAGTATTAAACTGCGATAGGTGAAATGTTGTGAAAGCACACAAAACGGCATGAACAAGCCAAATACTGCGTGTTCTACCGTTACAAGTGCGAAACTGCTATATTGTGATATTCTCGTCAAAGCGCATGCAAGCATCGTGAAACCTTAAAGAACAATGTCATTTAGCGAGATACAACGTTCTGTACTGCAATAAGTTGGTGAAAAACTGTGAGGTTATGCAAATATGGTAATTGTGAACAAAACAGTGTAATAGAGCGTTTTTAGATACAAGTGCGAATGTTAGGTTAGGTTAAGATATGAACCGTCGTAAAACCGCATTAAACAATGTCATTTAGTGAGATGTAGTGTTTTTCAACATTACAAGTCGGGAACTACGATATCTAATGTGAAAGCGCATGAAACCGTCGTAATCTTGTAGAAAACATTGCAAAGTGGTGAGTAAAACGTTTTCTAACGATAGAAGTGCGAAGGTTAGGTTAGGTTAGGTTAGTTTAAGCTAGGTAGCGTCGTGAAACTACCAAAAACGACGTCATCTAACGAGATAGTGTTGTTTTATAGCGAGTATTAAACTGCGATAGGTGAAATGTTGTGAAAGCACACAAAACGGCATGAACAAGCCAAATACTGCGTGTTCTACCGTTAAGAGTGCGAAACTGCTATATTGTGATATTCTCGTTAAAGCGCATGCAAGCATCGTGAAACCTTAAAGAACAATGTCATTTAGCGAGATACAACGTTCTGTACTGCAATAAGTTGGTGAGAAACTGTGAGGTTATGCAAATATGGTAATTGTGAACAAAACAGTGTAATAGAGCGTTTTTAGATACAAGTGCGAATGTTAGGTTAGGTTAAGATATGAACCGTCGTAAAACCGCATTAAACAAATGTCAATTAGTGAGATGCAGTGTTTTTCCCCATTAAAAGTCGGGAACTGCGATATCTAATGTGAAAGCGCATGAAACCGTCGTACTCTTGTAGAAAACATTGTAAAGTTGCGAATAAAACGTTTTCTAACGATAGAAGTGCGAAGGTTAGGTTAGGTTAGGTTAGGTTAAGCTAGGTAGCGTCGTGAAACTACCAAAAACGACGTCATCTAACGAGATAGTGTTGTTTTATTGCGAGTATTAAACTGCGATAGGTGAAATGTTGTGAAAGCACACAAAACGGAATGAACAAGCCAAATACTGCGTGTTCTACCGTTACAAGTGCGAAACTGCTATATTGTGATATTCTCGTTAAAGCGCATGCAAGCATCGTGAAACCTTAAAAAACAATGTCATTTAGGAAGATACAGCGTTCTGTACTGCAATAAGTTGGTGAAAAACTGTGAGGTTATGCAAATATCGTAATTGTGAACAAAACAGTGTAATAGAGCGTTTTTAGATACAAGTGCGAATGTTAGGTTAGGTTAAGATATGAACCTTCGTAAAACCGCTATAAACAATGTCAATTAGTGAGATGCAGTGTTTTTCACCATTAAAAGTGGGGAACTGCGATATCTAATGTGAAAGCGCTTGCAACCGTCGTTAGGTTAGGTTAGGTTAGGTTAGGTTAGGTTAGGTTTGGTTAGGTTAGGTTAGGTTAGGTTAGGTTAGGTTAGATTAGGTTAGGTTGGGTTGAGTTGGGTTAGGTTAGGTTAGGTTATGTTAGGTTGGGTTAGGTTAGGTTAGGTTAGGTTACGTTAGGTTAGGTTAGGTGACGTTAGGTTAGGTTAGGTTAGGTTACGTTAAGTTAGGTTAGGTTAGGTAAGGATAATTTGGTTAGGTTAGGTAAGGTTAGGTTAGGTTAGGTTAGGTTGGGTTGGGTGTTGTTGGGTTGGGTTGGGTTGGGTTAGGTTGGGTTAGGTTAGGTTAGGTTACGTTAGGCTAGGTTAGGTTAGGTTAGGTTAGGTTAGGTTACGTTAGGTAATGTTAGGTTAGGTTAGGTTACATTAGGTTAGGTTAGGTCAGGTAAGGTTAGGTTACGTTAGAATAGGTTAGGTTAGGTTATGTTACGTTAGGTTAGGTTAAGTTAGGTTAGGTTAGGTTTGGTTAGGTTAGGTTAGGTTAGCTTAGGTTAGGTTAGGTTGGGTTGGGTTGGGTTAGGTTGGGTTAGGTTAGGTTAGGTTAGGTTAGGTTGGGTTAGGTTAGTTTAGGTTAGGTTAGGTTAGGTTAGGTTGGGTCGGGTTGGGTTAGGTTAGGTTAGGTTAGGTAAGGTTAGGTTAGGTTAGGTTAGGTTACGTTAGGTTAAGGTATGAACCATCGTAAAACCGCATTAAACAATGTCACAATGTTAGGTTAGGTTAGGTTACGTTAGGTTAGGTTAGGTCAGGTAAGGTTAGGTTACGTTAGAATAGGTTAGGTTAGGTTAGGTTACGTTAGGTTAGGTTAAGTTAGGTTAGGTTAGGTTTGGTTAGGTTAGGTTAGGTTAGCTTAGGTTAGGTTAGGTTGGGTTGGGTTGGGTTAGGTTGGGTTAGGTTAGGTTAGGTTAGGTTGGGTCGGGTTGGGTTAGGTTAGGTTAGGTTACGTTAGAATAGGTTAGGTTAGGTTAGGTTACGTTAGGTTAGGTTAAGTTAGGTTAGGTTAGGTTTGGTTAGGTTAGCTTAGGTTAGGTTACGTTAGGTTAAGGTATGAACCGTCGTAAAACCGCATTAAACAATGTCACTTAGTGAGATGCAGTGTTTTTCACCTTTACAAGTTGGGAACTGTGATATCTAATGTGAAAGCGCTTGAAACCGTCGTATTGTTGTAGAAAGCAATGTAAAGTAGCGAGTAAAACGTTTTCTAACGATAGAAGTGCGAAGGTTATGTTAGGTTGAGTTATGCTATTTTAAGCTAGGTAGCGTCGTGAAACTACCAAAAACAACGTCATCTAACGAGATAGTGTTGTTTTATTGCGAGTACGAAACTGCGATAGGTGAAATGTTGTGAAAGCACACAAAACGGCATGAACAAGCCAAATACTGCGTGTTGTACCGTTACAAGTGCGAAACTGCTATGTTGTGATATTCTCGTTAAAGCGCATGCAAGCATCGTGAAACCTTAAAGAACGATGTCATTTAGCGAGATACAGCGTTCTGTACTGCAATAAGTTGGTGAAAAACTGTGGGGTTATGCAAATATCCTAATTGTGAACGAAACAGTGTAATAGAGCGTTTTTTAATACAAGTGCGAATGTTAGGTTAGGTTAAGATATGAACCGTCGTAAAACCGCATTAAACAATGTCACTTAGTGAGATGCAGTGTTTTTCACCATTACAAGTCGGGAACTGCGATATCTAATGTGAAAGCGCTTGCAAACGTCGTTAGGTTAGGTTAGGTTAGGTTAGGTTACGTTAGGTTAGGTTAGGTTAGGTTTGGTTAGGTTAGGTTAGGTTAGGTTAGGTTAGGTTAGGGATGTTAGGTAAGGTTTGGTTAGGTTAGGTTAGGTTAGGTTGGGTTAGGTAAGGTTAGGTTAGGTTAAGATATGAACCGCGCTAAAACCGCATTAAACAATGTCACTTAGTGAGATGCTGTGTTTTTCACCTTTACAAGTCGGGAACTGCGATATCTAATGTGAAAGCGCTTGCAAACGTCGTTAGGTTAGGTTAGGTTAGGTTAGGTTAGGTTACGTTAGGTTAGGTTTGGTTAGGTTAGGTTAGGTTAGGTTATGTTAGGTTAGGTTGGGTTAGGTTAGGTTAGGTTAGGTTAAGATATGAACCGCGCTAAAACCGCATTAAACAATGTCACTTAGTGAGATGCAGTGTTTTTCACCTTTACAAGTTGGGAACTGCGATATCTAATGTGAAAGCGCTTGAAACCGTCGTAATGTTGTAGAAAGCAATGTAAAGTAGCGAGTAAAACGTTTTCTAACGATAGAAGTGCGAAGGTTATGTTAGGTTGAGTTATGTTAGTTTAAGCTAGGTAGCGTCGTGAAACCACCAAAAACGACGTCATCTAACGAGATAGTGTTGTTTTATTGCGAGTACGAAACTGCGATAGGTAAAATGTGAAAGCACACAAAACGGCATGAACAAGCCAAATACTGCGTGTTGTACCGTTACAAGTGCGAAACTACTATGTTTTGACATTCTCGGTAAAGCGCATGCAAGTATCGTGAAACCTTAAAGAACGATGTCATTTAGCGAGATACAGCGTTCTGTACTGCAATAAGTTGGTGAAAAACTGTGAGGTTATGCAAATAAGGTAATTGTGAACAAAACAGTGTAATAGAGCGTTTTTAGATACAAGTGCGAATGTTAGGTTAGGTTAAGATATGAACCGTCGTAAAACCGCATTAAACAATGTCAATTAGTGAGATGCAGTGTTTTTCACCATTAAAAGTCGGGAACTGCGATATCTAATGTGAAAGCGCTTGCAACCGTCGTTAGGTTAGGTTAGGTTAGGTTAGGTTAGGTTTTGTTAGGTTAGGTTAGGTTAGGTTAGGTTAGATTAGGTTAGGTTGGGTTGAGTTGGGTTGGGTTAGGTTAGGTTAGGTTAGGTTGGGTTAGGTTAGGTTAGGTTAGGTTACGTTAGCTTAGGTTAGGTTACGTTAGGTTAGGTTAGGTTAGGTTACGTTAGGTTAGGTTAGGTTAGGTAAGGATAATTTGGTTAGGTTAGGTAAGGTTAGGTTAGGTTAGGTTAGGTTGGGTTGGGTGTTGTTGGGTTGGGTTGGGTTGGGTTGGGTTACGTTGGGTTAGGTTAGGTTAGGTTACGTTAGGTTACGTTAGGTTAGGTTAGGTTACGTTAGGTTGGGTTAGGTTAGGTTACGTTAGGTTAGGTTAGGTTAGGTTACGTTACGTTAGAATAGGTTAGGTTAGGTTAGGTTACGTTAGGTTAGGTTAAGTTAGGTTAGGTTAGGTTTGGTTAGGTTAGCTTAGGTTAGGTTAGGTTGGGTTGGGTTGGGTTGGGTTAGGTTAGGTTAGGTTAGGTTAGGTTGGGTTAGGTTAGTTTAGGTTAGGTTAGGTTAGGTTGGGTTGGGTTGGGTTAGGTTAGGTTAGGTAAGGTTAGGTTAGGTTAGGTTAGGTTACGTTAGGTTAAGGTATGAACCGTCGTAAAACCGCATTAAACAATGTCACTTAGTGAGATGCAGTGTTTTTCACCTTTACAAGTTGGGAACTGTGATATCTAATGTGAAAGCGCTTGAAACCATCGTATTGTTGTAGAAAGCAATGTAAAGTAGCGAGTAAAACGTTTTCTAACGATAGAAGTGCGAAGGTTATGTTAGGTTGAGTTATGTTAGTTTAAGCTAGGTAGCGTCGTGAAACTACCAAAATTAACGTCATCTAACGAGATAGTGTTGTTTTATTGCGAGTACGAAACTGCGATAGGTGAAACGTTGTGAAAGCACACAAAACGGCATGAACAAGCCAAATACTGCGTGTTGTACCGTTACAAGTGCGAAACTGCTATGTTGTGATATTCTCGTTAAAGCGCATACAAGCATCGTGAAACCTTAAAGAACGATGTCATTTAGCGATATACAGCGTTCTGTACTGCAATAAGTTGGTGAAAAACTGTGAGGTTATGCAAATATCCTAATTGTGAACGAAACAGTGTAATAGAGCGTTTTTTAATACAAGTGCGAATGTTAGGTTAGGTTAAGATATGAACCGTCGTAAAACCGCATTAAACAATGTCACTTAGTGAGATGCAGTGTTTTTCACCATTACAAGTCGGGAACTGCGATATCTAATTGAAAGCGCTTGCAAACGTCGTTAGGTTAGGTTAGGTTAGGTTACGTTAGGTTAGGTTAGGTTAGGTTTGGTTATGTTAGGTTAGGTTAGGTTAGGTTAGGGATGTTAGGTAAGGTTTGGTTAGGTTAGGTTAGGTTAGGTTGGGTTAGGTAAGGTTAGGTTAGGTTAAGATATGAACCGCGCTAAAACCGCATTAAACAATGTCACTTAGTGAGATGCTGTGTTTTTCACCATTACAAGTCGGGAACTGCGATATCTAATGTGAAAGCGCTTGCAAACGTCGTTAGGTTAGGTTAGGTTAGGTTACGTTAGGTTAGGTTTGGTTAGGTTAGGTTAGGTTAGGTTAGGTTATGTTAGGTTAGGTTGGGTTAGGTTAGGTTAGGTTAAGATATGAACCGCGCTAAAACCGCATTAATCAATGTCACTTAGTGAGATGCAGTGTTTTTCACCTTTACAAGTTGGGAACTGCGATATCTAATGTGAAAGCGCATGAAACCGTCGTAATCTTGTAGAAAACATTGTAAAGTGGTGAGTAAAACGTTTTCTAACGATAGAAGTGCGAAGGTTAGGTTAGGTTAGGTTAGTTTAAGCTAGGTAGCGTCGTGAAACTACCAAAAACGACGTCACCTAACGAGATAGTGTTGTTTTATAGCGAGTATTAAACTGCGATAGGTGAAATGTTGTGAAAGCACACAAAACGGCATGAACAAGCCAAATACTGCGTGTTCTACCGTTACAAGTGCGAAACTGCTATATTGTGATATTCTCGTTAAAGCGCATGCAAGCATCGTGAAACCTTAAAGAACAATGTCATTTAGTGAGATACAACGTTCTGTACTGCAATAAGTTGGTGAGAAACTGTGAGGTTATGCAAAAATGGTAATTGTGAACAAAACAGTGTAATAGAGCGTTTTTAGATACAAGTGCGAATGTTAGGTTAGGTTAAGATATGAACCGTCGTAAAACCGCATTAAACAAATGTCAATTAGTGAGATGCAGTGTTTTTTACCATTAAAAGTCGGGAACTGCGATATCTAATGTGAAAGCGCTTGCAAACGTCGTTAGGTTAGGTTACGTTAGGTTAGGTTTGGTTAGGTTAGGTTATGTTAGGTTAGGTTGGGTTAGGTTAGGTTAGGTTAGGTTAGGTTAGGTTAGGGATGTTAGGTAAGGTTTGGTTAGGTTAGGTTAGGTTAGGTTGGGTTAGGTAAGGTTAGGTTAGGTTAAGATATGAACCGCGCTAAAACCGCATTAAACAATGTCACTTAGTGAGATGCTGTGTTTTTCACCTTTACAAGTCGGGAACTGCGATATCTAATGTGAAAGCGCTTGCAAACGTCGTTAGGTTAGGTTAGGTTAGGTTAGGTTAGGTTACGTTAGGTTAGGTTTGGTTAGGTTAGGTTAGGTTAGGTTATGTTAGGTTAGGTTGGGTTAGGTTAGGTTAGGTTAGGTTAGGTTAAGATATGAACCGCGCTAAAACCGCATTAAACAATGTCACTTAGTGAGATGCAGTGTTTTTCACCTTTACAAGTTGGGAACTGCGATATCTAATGTGAAAGCGCATGAAACCGTCGTAATCTTGTAGAAAACATTGTAAAGTGGTGAGTAAAACGTTTTCTAACGATAGAAGTGCGAAGGTTAGGTTAGGTTAGGTTAGTTTAAGCTAGGTAGCGTCGTGAAACTACCAAAAACGACGTCATCTAACGAGATAGTGTTGTTTTATAGCGAGTATTAAACTGCGATAGGTGAAATGTTGTGAAAGCACACAAAACGGCATGAACAAGCCAAATACTGCGTGTTCTACCGTTACAAGTGCGAAACTGCTATATTGTGATATTCTCGTTAAAGCGCATGCAAGCATCGTGAAACCTTAAAGAACAATGTCATTTAGCGAGATACAGCGTTCTGTACTGCAATAAGTTGGTGAAAAACTGTGAGGTTATGCAAATATCGTAATTGTGAACGAAACAGTGTAATAGAGCGTTTTTCAAGACAAGTACGAATGTTAGGTTAGGTTAAGATATGAACCGTCGTAAAACCGCATTAAACCATGTCACTTAGTGAGATGCAGTGTTTTTCACCATTACAAGTCGGGAACTGCGATATCTAATGTGAAAGCGCTTGCAAACGTCGTTAGGTTAGGTTAGGTTAGGTTAGGTTAGGTTAGGTTACGTTAGGTTAGGTTTGGTTAGGTTAGGTTAGGTTAGGTTATGTTAGGTTAGGTTGGGTTAGGTTAGGTTAGGTTACGTTAGGTTAAGGTATGAACCGTTGTAAAACCGCAATAAACAATGTCACTTAGTGAGATGCAGTGTTTTTCACCTTTACAAGTTGGGAACTGCGATATCTAATGTGAAAGCGCTTGAAACAGTCGTAATGTTGTAGAAAGCAATGTAAAGTAGCGAGTAAAACGTTTTCTAACGATAGAAGTGCGAAGGTTATGTTAGGTTGAGTTATGTTAGTTTAAGCTAGGTAGCGTCGTGAAACCACCAAAAACGACGTCATCTAACGAGATAGTGTTGTTTTATTGCGAGTACGAAACTGCGATAGGTAAAATGTGAAAGCACACAAAACGGCATGAACAAGCCAAATACTGCGTGTTGTACCGTTACAAGTGCGAAACTACTATGTTTTGACATTCTCGGTAAAGCGCATGCAA
Source organism: Rhipicephalus microplus (assembly GCF_043290135.1). Taxonomy (NCBI): domain Eukaryota; kingdom Metazoa; phylum Arthropoda; class Arachnida; order Ixodida; family Ixodidae; genus Rhipicephalus; species Rhipicephalus microplus. The sequence continues at coordinate 1,476,072 of NC_134701.1, read as the reverse complement.
GTATCGTGAAACCTTAAAGAACGATGTCATTTAGCGAGATACAGCGTTCTGTACTGCAATAAGTTGGTGAAAAACTGTGAGGTTATGCAAATAAGGTAATTGTGAACAAAACAGTGTAATAGAGCGTTTTTAGATACAAGTGCGAATGTTAGGTTAGGTTAAGATATGAACCGTCGTAAAACCGCATTAAACAATGTCAATTAGTGAGATGCAGTGTTTTTCACCATTAAAAGTCGGGAACTGCGATATCTAATGTGAAAGCGCTTGCAACCGTCGTTAGGTTAGGTTAGGTTAGGTTAGGTTTTGTTAGGTTAGGTTAGGTTAGGTTAGGTTAGATTAGGTTAGGTTGGGTTGAGTTGGGTTGGGTTGGGTTAGGTTAGGTTAGGTTAGGTTGGGTTAGGTTAGGTTAGGTTAGGTTACGTTAGCTTAGGTTAGGTTACGTTAGGTTAGGTTAGGTTAGGTTACGTTAGGTTAGGTTAGGTTAGGTAAGGATAATTTGGTTAGGTTAGGTAAGGTTAGGTTAGGTTAGGTTAGGTTGGGTTGGGTGTTGTTGGGTTGGGTTGGGTTGGGTTACGTTGGGTTAGGTTAGGTTAGGTTACATTAGGTTACGTTAGGTTAGGTTAGGTTACGTTAGGTTGGGTTAGGTTAGGTTAGGTTACGTTAGGTTAGGTTAGGTTAGGTTACGTTACGTTAGAATAGGTTAGGTTAGGTTAGGTTACGTTAGGTTAGGTTAAGTTAGGTTAGGTTAGGTTTGGTTAGGTTAGCTTAGGTTAGGTTAGGTTGGGTTGGGTTGGGTTGGGTTAGGTTAGGTTAGGTTAGGTTAGGTTGGGTTAGGTTAGTTTAGGTTAGGTTAGGTTAGGTTAGGTTGGGTTGGGTTGGGTTAGGTTAGGTTAGGTAAGGTTAGGTTAGGTTAGGTTAGGTTACGTTAGGTTAAGGTATGAACCGTCGTAAAACCGCATTAAACAATGTCACTTAGTGAGATGCAGTGTTTTTCACCTTTACAAGTTGGGAACTGTGATATCTAATGTGAAAGCGCTTGAAACCATCGTATTGTTGTAGAAAGCAATGTAAAGTAGCGAGTAAAACGTTTTCTAACGATAGAAGTGCGAAGGTTATGTTAGGTTGAGTTATGTTAGTTTAAGCTAGGTAGCGTCGTGAAACTACCAAAATTAACGTCATCTAACGAGATAGTGTTGTTTTATTGCGAGTACGAAACTGCGATAGGTGAAACGTTGTGAAAGCACACAAAACGGCATGAACAAGCCAAATACTGCGTGTTGTACCGTTACAAGTGCGAAACTGCTATGTTGTGACATTCTCGGTAAAGCGCATGCAAGTATTGTGAAACCTTAAAGAACGATGTCATTTAGCGAGATACAGCGTTCTGTACTGTAATAAGTTGGTGAGAAACTGTGAGGTCAAGCAAATATCGTAATTGTGAACGAAACAGTGTAACTGAGCGTCTTTAGATTCAAGTGCGAATGTTAGGTTAGGTTGACATATCAACCGTCGTAAAACCGCATTAAACAATCTCACTTAGTGAGATGTAGTGTTTTTCAAAATTACAAGTCGGGAACTACGATATCTAATGTGAAAGCGCATGAAACCGTCGTAATCTTGTAGAAAACATTGTAAAGTTGCGAATAAAACGTTTTCTAACGATAGAAGTGCGAAGGTTAGGTTAGGTTAGGTTAGGTTAAGCTAGGTAGCGTCGTGAAACTACCAAAAACGACGTCATCTAACGAGATAGTGTTGTTTTATTGCGAGTATTAAACTGCGATAGGTGAAATGTTGTGAAAGCACACAAAACGGAATGAACAAGCCAAATACTGCGTGTTCTACCGTTACAAGTGCGAAACTGCTATATTGTGATATTCTCGTTAAAGCGCATGCAAGCATCGTGAAACCTTAAAAAACAATGTCATTTAGGAAGATACAGCGTTCTGTACTGCAATAAGTTGGTGAAAAACTGTGAGGTTATGCAAATATCGTAATTGTGAACAAAACAGTGTAATAGAGCGTTTTTAGATACAAGTGCGAATGTTAGGTTAGGTTAAGATATGAACCTTCGTAAAACCGCATTAAACAATGTCAATTAGTGAGATGCAGTGTTTTTCACCATTAAAAGTGGGGAACTGCGATATCTAATGTGAAAGCGCTTGCAACCGTCGTTAGGTTAGGTTAGGTTAGGTTAGGTTAGGTTTGGTTAGGTTAGGTTAGGTTAGGTTAGATTAGGTTACGTTAGGTTAGGTTAGGTTAGGTTTGGTTAGGTTAGGTTAGGTTAGGTTAGATTAAGTTAGGTTGGGTTGAGTTGGGTTAGGTTAGGTTAGGTTAGGTTAGGTTAGGTTAGGTTAGGTTACGTTAGGTTAGGTTAGGTTAGGTTAGGTTAGGTTACGTTAGGTTAGGTTAGGTAAGGATAATTTGGTTAGGTTAGGTAAGGTTAGGTTAGGTTAGGTTAGGTTGGGTTGGGTGTTGTTGGGTTGGGTTGGGTTGGGTTAGGTTGGGTTAGGTTAGGTTAGGTTACGTTTGGCTAGGTTAGGTTAGGTTAGGTTAGGTTAGGTTAGGTTACGTTAGGTTAGGTTAGGTTAGGTTAGGTTAGGTTAGGTTAGGTTACGTTAGAATAGGTTAGGTTAGGTTAGGTTACGTTAGGTTAGGTTAAGTTAGGTTAGGTTAGGTTTGGTTAGGTTAGCTTAGGTTAGGTTAGGTTGGGTTGGGTTGGGTTGGGTTAGGTTAGGTTAGGTTAGGTTAGGTTGGGTTAGGTTAGTTTAGGTTAGGTTAGGTTAGGTTAGGTTGGGTTGGGTTGGGTTAGGTTAGGTTAGGTAAGGTTAGGTTAGGTTAGGTTAGGTTACGTTAGGTTAAGGTATGAACCGTCGTAAAACCGCATTAAACACTGTCACTTAGTGAGGTGCAGTGTTTTTCACCTTTACAAGTTGGGAACTGTGATATCTAATGTGAAAGCGCTTGAAACCGTCGTATTGTTGTAGAAAGCAATGTAAAGTAGTGAGTAAAACGTTTTCTAACGATAGAAGTGCGAAGGTTATGTTAGGTTGAGTTATGTTAGTTTAAGCTAGGTAGCGTCGTGAAACTACCAAAATTAACGTCATCTAACGAGATAGTGTTGTTTTATTGCGAGTACGAAACTGCGATAGGTGAAATGTTGTGAAAGCACACAAAACGGCATGAACAAGCCAAATACTGCGTGTTGTACCGTTACAAGTGCGAAACTGCTATGTTGTGATATTCTCGTTAAAGCGCATGCAAGCATCGTGAAACCTTAAAGAACGATGTCATTTAGCGAGATACAGCGTTCTGTAGTGCAATAAGTTGGTGAAAAACTGTGAGGTTATGCAAATATCCTAATTGTGAACGAAACAGTGTAATAGAGCGTTTTTTAATACAAGTGCGAATGTTAGGTTAGGTTAAGATATGAACTGTCGTAAAACCGCATTAAACAATGTCACTTAGTGAGATGCAGTGTTTTTCACCATTACAAGTCGGGAACTGCGATATCTAATGTGAAAGCGCTTGCAAACGTCGTTAGGTTAGGTTAGGTTAGGTTAGGTTAGGTTACGTTAGGTTAGGTTAGGTTAGGTTAGGTTTGGTTAGGTTAGGTTAGGTTAGGTTAGGTTAGGGATGTTAGGTAAGGTTTGGTTAGGTTAGGTTAGGTTGGGTTAGGTAAGGTTAGGTTAGGTTAAGATATGAACCGCGCTAAAACCGCATTAAACAATGTCACTTAGTGAGATGCTGTGTTTTTCACCATTACAAGTCGGGAACTGCGATATCTAATGTGAAAGCGCTTGCAAACGTCGTTAGGTTAGGTTAGGTTAGGTTAGGTTAGGTTACGTTAGGTTACGTTAGGTTAGGTTTGGTTAGGTTAGGTTAGGTTAGGTTATGTTAGGTTAGGTTGGGTTGGGTTAGGTTAGGTTAGGTTAGGTTAGGATATGAACCGCGCTAAAACCGCATTAAACAATGTCACTTAGTGAGATGCAGTGTTTTTCACCTTTACAAGTTGGGAACTGCGATATCTAATGTGAAAGCGCATGAAACCGTCGTAATCTTGTAGAAAACATTGTAAAGTGGTGAGTAAAACGTTTTCTAACGATAGAAGTGCGAAGGTTAGGTTAGGTTAGGTTAGTTTAAGCTAGGTAGCGTCGTGAAACTACCAAAAACGACGTCATCTAACGAGATAGTGTTGTTTTATAGCGAGTATTAAACTGCGATAAGTGAAATGTTGTGAAAGCACACAAAACGGCATGAACAAGCCAAATACTGCGTGTTCTACCGTTAAGAGTGCGAAACTGCTATATTGTGATATTCTCGTTAAAGCGCATGCAAGCATCGTGAAACCTTAAAGAACAATGTCATTTAGCGAGATACAACGTTCTGTACTGCAATAAGTTGGTGAGAAACTGTGAGGTTGTGCAAATATGGTAATTGTGAACAAAACAGTGTAATAGAGCGTTTTTAGATACAAGTGCGAATGTTAGGTTAGGTTAAGATATGAACCGTCGTAAAACCGCATTAAACAATGTCACTTAGTGAGATGTAGTGTTTTTCAACATTACAAGTCGGGAACTACAATATCTAATGTGAAAGCGCATGAAACCGTCGTAATCTTGTAGAAAACATTGCAAAGTGGTGAGTAAAACGTTTTCTAACGATAGAAGTGCGAAGGTTAGGTTAGGTTAGGTTAGTTTAAGCTAGGTAGCGTCGTGAAACTACCAAAAACGACGTCATCTAACGAGATAGTGTTGTTTTATAGCGAGTATTAAACTGCGATAAGTGAAATGTTGTGAAAGCACACAAAACGGCATGAACAAGCCAAATACTGCGTGTTCTACCGTTAAGAGTGCGAAACTGCTATATTGTGATATTCTCGTTAAAGCGCATGCAAGCATCGTGAAACCTTAAAGAACAATGTCATTTAGCGAGATACAACGTTCTGTACTGCAATAAGTTGGTGAGAAACTGTGAGGTTATGCAAATATGGTAATTGTGAACAAAACAGTGTAATAGAGCGTTTTTAGATACAAGTGCGAATGTTAGGTTAGGTTAAGATATGAACCGTCGTAAAACCGCATTAAACAAATGTCAATTAGTGAGATGCAGTGTTTTTCACCATTAAAAGTCGGGAACTGCGATATCTAATGTGAAAGCGCTTGCAAACCTCGTTAGGTTAGGTTACGTTAGGTTAGGTTTGGTTAGGTTAGGTTAGGTTAGGTTATGTTAGGTTAGGTTGGGTTAGGTTAGGTTAGGTTACGTTAGGTTAAGGTATGAACCGTCGTAAAACCGCATTAAACAATGTCACTTAGTGAGATGCAGTGTTTTTCACCTTTACAAGTTGGGAACTGCGATATCTACAGTGAAAGCACTTGAAACCGTCGTAATGTTGTAGAAAGCAATGTAAAGTAGCGAGTAAAACGTTTTCTAACGATAGAAGTGCGAAGGTTATGTTAGGTTGAGTTATGTTAGTTTAAGCTAGGTAGCGTCGTGAAACCACCAAAAACGACGTCATCTAACGAGATAGTGTTGTTTTATTGCGAGTACGAAACTGCGATAGGTAAAATGTTGTGAAAGCACACAAAACGGCATGAACAAGCCAAATACTGCGTGTTGTACCGTTATAAGTGCGAAACTGCTATGTTGTGACATTCTCGGTAAAGCGCATGCAAGTATCGTGAAACCTTAAAGAACGATGTCCTTTAGCGAGATACAGCGTTCTGTACTGTAATAAGTTGGTGAGAAACTGTGAGGTCAAGCAAATATCGTAATTGTGAACGAAACAGTGTAATTGAGCGTCTTTAGATACAAGTGCGAATGTTAGGTTAGGTTGACATATCAACCGTCGTAAAACCGCATTAAACAATCTCACTTAGTGAGATGTAGTGTTTTTCAACATTACAAGTCGGGAACTACGATATCTAATGTGAAAGCGCATGAAACCGTCGTAATCTTGTAGAAAACATTGTAAAGTTGCGAATAAAACGTTTTCTAACGATAGAAGTGCGAAGGTTAGGTTAGGTTAGGTTAGGTTAAGCTAGGTAGCGTCGTGAAACTACCAAAAACGACGTCATCTAACGAGATAGTGTTGTTTTATTGCGAGTATTAAACTGCGATAGGTGAAATGTTGTGAAAGCACACAAAACGGAATGAACAAGCCAAATACTGCGTGTTCTACCGTTACAAGTGCGAAACTGCTATATTGTGATATTCTCGTTAAAGCGCAAGCAAGCATCGTGAAACCTTAAAAAACAATGTCATTTAGGAAGATACAGCGTTCTGTACTGCAATAAGTTGGTGAAAAACTGTGAGGTTATGCAAATATCGTAATTGTGAACAAAACAGTGTAATAGAGCGTTTTTAGATACAAGTGCGAATGTTAGGTTAGGTTAAGATATGAACCTTCGTAAAACCGCATTAAACAATGTCAATTAGTGAGATGCAGTGTTTTCACCATTAAAAGTGGGGAACTGCGATATCTAATGTGAAAGCGCTTGCAACCGTCGTTAGGTTAGGTTAGGTTAGGTTAGGTTAGGTTAGGTTTGGTTAGGTTAGGTTAGGTTAGGTTAGGTTAGGTTAGGTTAGGTTGAGTTGGGTTAGGTTAGGTTAGGTTAGGTTAGGTTAGGTTGGGTTAGGTTAGGTTAGGTTAGGTTAGGTTACGTTAGGTTAGGTTAGGTTACGTTAGGTTAGGTTAGGTTAGGTTACGTTAGGTTAGGTTAGGTAAGGATAATTTGGTTAGGTTAGGTAAGGTTAGGTTAGGTTAGGTTAGGTTGGGTTGGGTGTTGTTGGGTTGGGTTGGGTTGGGTTAGGTTGGGTTAGGTTAGGTTAGGTTACGTTTGGCTAGGTTAGGTTAGGTTAGGTTAGGTTAGGTTACGTTAGGTTAGGTTAGGTTACGTTAGGTTAGGTTAGGTTACGTTAGAATAGGTTAGGTTAGGTTAGGTTACGTTAGGTTAGGTTAAGTTAGGTTAAGTTAGGTTAGGTTAGGTTAGGTTAGGTTAGGTTAGGTTAGGTTAGGTTAGGTTAGGATATGAACCGCGCTAAAACCGCATTAAACAATGTCACTTATTGAGATGCAGTGTTTTTCACCTTTACAAGTTGGGAACTGCGATATCTAATGTGAAAGCGCATGAAACCGTCGTAATCTTGTAGAAAACATTGTAAAGTGGTGAGTAAAACGTTTTCTAACGATAGAAGTGCGAAGGTTAGGTTAGGTTAGGTTAGTTTAAGCTAGGTAGCGTGTTGAAACTACCAAAAACGACGTCATCTAACGAGATAGTGTTGTTTTATAGCGAGTATTAAACTGCGATAGGTGAAATGTTGTGAAAGCACACAAAATGGCATGAACAAGCCAAATACTGCGTGTTCTACCGTTACAAGTGCGAAACTGCTATATTGTGATATTCTCGTTAAAGCGCATGCAAGCATCGTGAAACCTTAAAGAACAATGTCATTTAGCGAGATACAACGTTCTGTACTGCAATAAGTTGGTGAAAAACTGTGAGGTTATGCAAATATGGTAATTGTGAACAAAACAGTGTAATAGAGCGTTTTTAGATACAAGTGCGAATGTTAGGTTAGGTTAAGATATGAACCGTCGTAAAACCGCATTAAACAATGTCACTTAGTGAGATGTAGTGTTTTTCAACATTACAAGTCGGGAACTACAATATCTAATGTGAAAGCGCATGAAACCGTCGTAATCTTGTAGAAAACATTGCAAAGTGGTGAGTAAAACGTTTTCTAACGATAGAAGTGCGAAGGTTAGGTTAGGTTAGGTTAGTTTAAGCTAGGTAGCGTCGTGAAACTACCAAAAACGACGTCATCTAACGAGATAGTGTTGTTTTATAGCGAGTATTAAACTGCGATAAGTGAAATGTTGTGAAAGCACACAAAACGGCATGAACAAGCCAAATACTGCGTGTTCTACCGTTAAGAGTGCGAAACTGCTATATTGTGATATTCTCGTTAAAGCGCATGCAAGCATCGTGAAACCTTGAAGAACAATGTCATTTAGCGAGATACAACGTTCTGTACTGCAATAAGTTGGTGAAAAACTGTGAGGTTATGCAAATATGGTAATTGTGAACAAAACAGTGTAATAGAGCGTTTTTAGATACAAGTGCGAATGTTAGGTTAGGTTAAGATATGAACCGTCGTAAAACCGCATTAAACAATGTCACTTAGTGAGATGTAGTGTTTTTCAACATTACAAGTCGGGAACTACAATATCTAATGTGAAAGCGCATGAAACCGTCGTAATCTTGTAGAAAACATTGCAAAGTGGTGAGTAAAACGTTTTCTAACGATAGAAGTGCGAAGGTTAGGTTAGGTTAGGTTAGTTTAAGCTAGGTAGCGTCGTGAAACTACCAAAAACGACGTCATCTAACGAGATAGTGTTGTTTTATAGCGAGTATTAAACTGCGATAAGTGAAATGTTGTGAAAGCACACAAAACGGCATGAACAAGCCAAATACTGCGTGTTCTACCGTTAAGAGTGCGAAACTGCTATATTGTGATATTCTCGTTAAAGCGCATGCAAGCATCGTGAAACCTTAAAGAACAATGTCATTTAGCGAGATACAACGTTCTGTACTGCAATAAGTTGGTGAGAAACTGTGAGGTTATGCAAATATGGTAATTGTGAACAAAACAGTGTAATAGAGCGTTTTTAGATACAAGTGCGAATGTTAGGTTAGGTTAAGATATGAACCGTCGTAAAACCGCATTAAACAAATGTCAATTAGTGAGATGCAGTGTTTTTCACCATTAAAAGTCGGGAACTGCGATATCTAATGTGAAAGCGCTTGCAAACCTCGTTAGGTTAGGTTACGTTAGGTTAGGTTTGGTTAGGTTAGGTTTGGTTAGGTTAGGTTAGGTTAGGTTAGGTTAGATTAAGTTAGGTTGGGTTGAGTTGGGTTAGGTTAGGTTAGGTTAGGTTAGGTTAGGTTGGGTTAGGTTAGGTTAGGTTAGGTTAGGTTACGTTAGGTTAGGTTAGGTTACGTTAGGTTAGGTTAGGTTAGGTTACGTTAGGTTAGGTTAGGTAAGGATAATTTGGTTAGGTTGGGTAAGGTTAGGTTAGGTTAGGTTAGGTTGGGTTGGGTGTTGTTGGGTTGGGTTGGGTTGGGTTAGGTTGGGTTAGGTTAGGTTAGGTTACGTTTGGCTAGGTTAGGTTAGGTTAGGTTAGGTTACGTTAGGTTAGGTTAGGTTACGTAAGGTTAGGTTAGGTTAGGTTACGTTAGAATAGGTTAGGTTAGGTTAGGTTACGTTAGGTTAGGTTAAGTTAGGTTAGGTTAGGTTTGGTTAGGTTAGGTTAGCTTAGGTTAGGTTAGGTTGGGTTGGGTTGGGTTGGGTTAGGTTAGGTTAGGTTAGGTTAGGTTGGGTTAGGTTAGTTTAGGTTAGGTTAGGTTAGGTTAGGTTGGGTTGGGTTGGGTTAGGTTAGGTTAGGTAAGGTTAGGTTAGGTTAGGTTACGTTAGGTTAAGGTATGAACCGTCGTAAAACCGCATTAAACACTGTCACTTAGTGAGGTGCAGTGTTTTTCACCTTTACAAGTTGGGAACTGTGATATCTAATGTGAAAGCACTTGAAACCGTCGTATTGTTGTAGAAAGCAATGTAAAGTAGCGAGTAAAACGTTTTCTAACGATAGAAGTGCGAAGGTTATGTTAGGTTGAGTTATGTTAGTTTAAGCTAGGTAGCGTCGTGAAACTACCAAAATTAACGTCATCTAACGAGATAGTGTTGTTTTATTGCGAGTACGAAACTGCGATAGGTGAAATGTTGTGAAAGCACACAAAACGGCATGAACAAGCCAAATACTGCGTGTTGTACCGTTACAAGTGCGAAACTGCTATGTTGTGATATTCTCGTTAAAGCGCATGCAAGCATCTTGAAACCTTAAAGAACGATGTCATTTAGCGAGATACAGCGTTCTGTACTGCAATAAGTTGGTGAAAAACTGTGAGGTTATGCAAATATCCTAATTGTGAACGAAACAGTGTAATAGAGCGTTTTTTAATACAAGTGCGAATGTTAGGTTAGGTTAAGATATGAACCGTCGTAAAAGCGCATTAAACAATGTCACTTAGTGAGATGCAGTGTTTTTCACCATTACAAGTCGGGAACTGCGATATCTAATTGAAAGCGCTTGCAAACGTCGTTAGGTTAGGTTAGGTTAGGTTAGGTTAGGTTACGTTAGGTTAGGTTAGGTTAGGTTTGGTTAGGTTAGGTTAGGTTAGGTTAGGTTAGGTTAGGGATGTTAGGTAAGGTTTGGTTAGGTTAGGTTAGGTTAGGTTGGGTTAGGTAAGGTTAGGTTAGGTTAAGATATGAACCGCGGTAAAACCGCATTAAACAATGTCACTTAGTGAGATGCTGTGTTTTTCACCATTACAAGTCGGGAACTGCGATATCTAATGTGAAAGCGCTTGCAAACGTCGTTAGGTTAGGTTAGGTTAGGTTAGGTTAGGTTAGGTTACGTTACGTTAGGTTAGGTTTGGTTAGGTTAGGTTAGGTTAGGTTATGTTAGGTTAGGTTGGGTTAGGTTAGGTTAGGTTAGGTTAGGTTAGGTTAAGATATGAACCGCGCTAAAACCGCAATAATCAATGTCACTTAGTGAGATGCAGTGTTTTTCACCTTTACAAGTTGGGAACTGCGATATCTAATGTGAAAGCGCATGAAACCGTCGTAATCTTGTAGAAAACATTGTAAAGTGGCGAGTAAAACGTTTTCTAACGATAGAAGTGCGAAGGTTAGGTTAGGTTAGGTTAGTTTAAGCTAGGTAGCGTCGTGAAACTACCAAAAACGACGTCATCTAACGAGATAGTGTTGTTTTATAGCGAGTATTAAACTGCGATAGGTGAAATGTTGTGAAAGCACACAAAACGGCATGAACAAGCCAAATACTGCGTGTTCTACCGTTAGGAGTGCGAAACTGCTATATTGTGATATTCTCGTTAAAGCGCATGCAAGCATCGTGAAACCTTAAAGAACAATGTCATTTAGCGAGATACAGCGTTCTGTACTGTAATAAGTTCGTGAGAAACTGTGAGGTCAAGCAAATATCGTAATTGTGAACGAAACAGTGTAATTGAGCGTCTTTAGATAAAAGTGCGAATGTTAGGTTAGGTTGACATATCAACCGTCGTAAAACCGCATTAAACAATCTCACTTAGTGAGATGTAGTGTTTTTCAAAATTACAAGTCGGGAACTACGATATCTAATGTGAAAGCGCATGAAACCGTCGTAATCTTGTAGAAAACATTTTAAAGTTGCGAATAAAACGTTTTCTAACGATAGAAGTGCGAAGGTTAGGTTAGGTTAGGTTAGGTTAAGCTAGGTAGCGTCGTGAAACTACCAAAAACGATGTCATCTAACGAGATAGTGTTGTTTTATTGCGAGTATTAAACTGCGATAGGTGAAATGTTGTGAAAGCACACAAAACGGAATGAACAAGCCAAATACTGCGTGTTCTACCGTTACAAGTGCGAAACTGCTATATTGTGATATTCTCGTTAAAGCGCATGCAAGCATCGTGAAACCTTAAAAAACAATGTCATTTAGGAAGATACAGCGTTCTGTACTGCAATAAGTTGGTGAAAAACTGTGAGGTTATGCAAATATCGTAATTGTGAACAAAACAGTGTAATAGAGCGTTTTTAGATACAAGTGCGAATGTTAGGTTAGGTTAAGATATGAACCTTCGTAAAACCGCATTAAACAATGTCAATTAGTGAGATGCAGTGTTTTCACCATTAAAAGTGGGGAACTGCGATATCTAATGTGAAAGCGCTTGCAACCGTCGTTAGGTTAGGTTAGGTTAGGTTAGGTTAGGTTAGGTTTGGTTAGGTTAGGTTAGGTTAGGTTAGGTTAGATTAGGTTAGGTTGGGTTGAGTTGGGTTAGGTTAGGTTAGGTTAGGTTAGGTTGGGTTAGGTTAGGTTAGGTTAGGTTAGGTTACGTTAGGTTAGGTTAGGTTACGTTAGGTTAGGTTAGGTAAGGATAATTTGGTTAGGTTAGGTAAGGTTAGGTTAGGTTAGGTTAGGTTGGGTTGGGTGTTGTTGGGTTGGGTTGGGTTGGGTTAGGTTGGGTTAGGTTAGGTTAGGTTACGTTAGGCTAGGTTAGGTTAGGTTAGGTTAGGTTAGGTTACGTTAGGTAATGTTAGGTTAGGTTAGGTTACGTTAGGTTAGGTTAGGTCAGGTAAGGTTAGGTTACGTTAGAATAGGTTAGGTTAGGTTATGTTACGTTAGGTTAGGTTAAGTTAGGTTAGGTTAGGTTTGGTTAGGTTAGGTTAGGTTAGCTTAGGTTAGGTTAGGTTACGTTAGGTTAGGTTAGGTTAGGTTACGTTAGAATAGGTTAGGTTAGGTTACGTTAGGTTAGGTTAAGTTAGGTTAGGTTAGGTTTGGTTAGGTTAGGTTAGGTTAGCTTAGGTTAGGTTAGATTGGGTTGGGTTGGGTTAGGTTGGGTTAGGTTAGGTTAGGTTAGGTTAGGTTGGGTTAGGTTAGTTTAGGTTAGGTTAGGTTAGGTTAGGTTGGGTCGGGTTGGGTTAGGTTAGGTTAGGTAAGGTTAGGTTAGGTTAGGTTACGTTAGGTTAAGGTATGAACCATCGTAAAACCGCATTAAACAATGTCACTTAGTGAGATGCAGTGTTTTTCACCTTTACAAGTTGGGAACTGTGATATCTAATGTGAAAGCGCTTGAAACCGTCGTAATGTTGTAGAAAGCAATGTAAAGGAGCGAGTAAAACGTTTTCTAACGATAGAAGTGCGAAGGTTATGTTAGGTTATGTTAGTTTAAGCTAGGTAGCGTCGTGAAACTACCAAAAACAACGTCATCTAACGAGATAGTGTTGTTTTATTGCGAGTACGAAACTGCGATAGGTGAAATGTTGTGAAAGCACCCAAAACGGCATGAACAAGCCAAATACTGCGTGTTGTACCGTTACAAGTGCGAAACTGCTATGTTGTGATATTCTCGTTAAAGCGCATGCAAGCATCGTGAAACCTTAAAGAACGATGTCATTTAGCGAGATACAGCGTTCTGAACTGTAATAAGTTGGTGAGAAACTGTGAGGTCAAGCAAATATCGTAATTGTGAACGAAACAGTGTAATAGAGCGTTTTTCAATACAAGTACGAATGTTAGGTTAGGTTAAGATATGAACCGTCGTAAAACCGCATTAAACAATGTCACTTAGTGAGATGCAGTGTTTTTCACCATTACAAGTCGGGAACTGCGATATCTAATGTGAAAGCGCTTGCAAACGTCGTTAGGTTAGGTTAGGTTAGGTTAGGTTAGGTTAGGTTAGGTTTGGTTAGGTTAGGTTAGGTTAGGTTAGGTTAGATTAAGTTAGGTTGGGTTGAGTTGGGTTAGGTTAGGTTAGGTTAGGTTAGGTTAGGTTGGGTTAGGTTAGGTTAGGTTAGGTTACGTTAGGTTAGGTTAGGTTACGTTAGGTTAGGTTAGGTTAGGTTACGTTAGGTTAGGTTAGGTAAGGATAATTTGGTTAGGTTAGGTAAGGTTAGGTTAGGTTAGGTTAGGTTGGGTTGGGTGTTGTTGGGTTGGGTTGGGTTAGGTTGGGTTAGGTTAGGTTAGGTTACGTTTGGCTAGGTTAGGTTAGGTTAGGTTAGGTTAGGTTACGTTAGGTTAGGTTAGGTTACGTTAGGTTAGGTTAGGTTAGGTTACGTTAGAATAGGTTAGGTTAGGTTAGGTTACGTTAGGTTAGGTTAGGTTAAGTTAGGTTAGGTTAGGTTAGGTTAGGTTAGGTTAGGTTAGGTTAGGTTAGGTTAGGTTAGGTTAGGTTAGGTTAGGATATGAACCGCGCTAAAACCGCATTAAACAATGTCACTTATTGAGATGCAGTGTTTTTCACCTTTACAAGTTGGGAACTGCGATATCTAATGTGAAAGCGCATGAAACCGTCGTAATCTTGTAGAAAACATTGTAAAGTGGTGAGTAAAACGTTTTCTAACGATAGAAGTGCGAAGGTTAGGTTAGGTTAGGTTTGTTTAAGCTAGGTAGCGTCGTGATACTACCAAACACGACGTCATCTAACGAGATAGTGTTGTTTTATAGCGAGTATTAAACTGCGATAGGTGAAATGTTGTGAAAGCACACAAAATGGCATGAACAAGCCAAATACTGCGTGTTCTACCGTTACAAGTGCGAAACTGCTATATTGTGATATTCTCGTTAAAGCGCATGCAAGCATCGTGAAACCTTAAAGAACAATGTCATTTAGCGAGATACAACGTTCTGTACTGCAATAAGTTGGTGAAAAACTGTGAGGTTATGCAAATATGGTAATTGTGAACAAAACAGTGTAATAGAGCGTTTTTAGATACAAGTGCGAATGTTAGGTTAGGTTAAGATATGAACCGTCGTAAAACCGCATTAAACAATGTCACTTAGTGAGATGTAGTGTTTTTCAACATTACAAGTCGGGAACTACAATATCTAATGTGAAAGCGCATGAAACCGTCGTAATCTTGTAGAAAACATTGCAAAGTGGTGAGTAAAACGTTTTCTAACGATAGAAGTGCGAAGGTTAGGTTAGGTTAGGTTAGTTTAAGCTAGGTAGCGTCGTGAAACTACCAAAAACGACGTCATCTAACGAGATAGTGTTGTTTTATAGCGAGTATTAAACTGCGATAAGTGAAATGTTGTGAAAGCACACAAAACGGCATGAACAAGCCAAATACTGCGTGTTCTACCGTTAAGAGTGCGAAACTGCTATATTGTGATATTCTCGTTAAAGCGCATGCAAGCATCGTGAAACCTTAAAGAACAATGTTATTTAGCGAGATACAACGTTCTGTACTGCAATAAGTTGGTGAGAAACTGTGAGGTTGTGCAAATATGGTAATTGTGAACAAAACAGTGTAATAGAGCGTTTTTAGATACAAGTGCGAATGTTAGGTTAGGTTAAGATATGAACCGTCGTAAAACCGCATTAAACAATGTCACTTAGTGAGATGTAGTGTTTTTCAACATTACAAGTCGGGAACTACAATATCTAATGTGAAAGCGCATGAAACCGTCGTAATCTTGTAGAAAACATTGCAAAGTGGTGAGTAAAACGTTTTCTAACGATAGAAGTGCGAAGGTTAGGTTAGGTTAGGTTAGTTTAAGCTAGGTAGCGTCGTGAAACTACCAAAAACGACGTCATCTAACGAGATAGTGTTGTTTTATAGCGAGTATTAAACTGCGATAAGTGAAATGTTGTGAAAGCACACAAAACGGCATGAACAAGCCAAATACTGCGTGTTCTACCGTTAAGAGTGCGAAACTGCTATATTGTGATATTCTCGTTAAAGCGCATGCAAGCATCGTGAAACCTTAAAGAACAATGTCATTTAGCGAGATACAACGTTCTGTACTGCAATAAGTTGGTGAGAAACTGTGAGGTTATGCAAATATGGTAATTGTGAACAAAACAGTGTAATAGAGCGTTTTTAGATACAAGTGCGAATGTTAGGTTAGGTTAAGATATGAACCGTCGTAAAACCGCATTAAACAAATGTCAATTAGTGAGATGCAGTGTTTTTCACCATTAAAAGTCGGGAACTGCGATATCTAATGTGAAAGCGCTTGCAAACCTCGTTAGGTTAGGTTACGTTAGGTTAGGTTTGGTTAGGTTAGGTTAGGTTAGGTTATGTTAGGTTAGGTTGGGTTAGGTTAGGTTAGGTTACGTTAGGTTAAGGTATGAACCGTCGTAAAACCGCATTAAACAATGTCACTTAGTGAGATGCAGTGTTTTTCACCTTTACAAGTTGGGAACTGCGATATCTACAGTGAAAGCACTTGAAACCGTCGTAATGTTGTAGAAAGCAATGTAAAGTAGCGAGTAAAACGTTTTCTAACGATAGAAGTGCGAAGGTTATGTTAGGTTGAGTTATGTTAGTTTAAGCTAGGTAGCGTCGTGAAACCACCAAAAACGACGTCATCTAACGAGATAGTGTTGTTTTATTGCGAGTACGAAACTGCGATAGGTAAAATGTTGTGAAAGCACACAAAACGGCATGAACAAGCCAAATACTGCGTGTTGTACCGTTATAAGTGCGAAACTGCTATGTTGTGACATTCTCGGTAAAGCGCATGCAAGTATCGTGAAACCTTAAAGAACGATGTCCTTTAGCGAGATACAGCGTTCTGTACTGTAATAAGTTGGTGAGAAACTGTGAGGTCAAGCAAATATCGTAATTGTGAACGAAACAGTGTAATTGAGCGTCTTTAGATACAAGTGCGAATGTTAGGTTAGGTTGACATATCAACCATCGTAAAACCGCATTAAACAATCTCACTTAGTGAGATGTAGTGTTTTTCAACATTACAAGTCGGGAACTACGATATCTAATGTGAAAGCGCATGAAACCGTCGTAATCTTGTAGAAAACATTGTAAAGTTGCGAATAAAACGTTTTCTAACGATAGAAGTGCGAAGGTTAGGTTAGGTTAGGTTAGGTTAAGCTAGGTAGCGTCGTGAAACTACCAAAAACGACGTCATCTAACGAGATAGTGTTGTTTTATTGCGAGTATTAAACTGCGATAGGTGAAATGTTGTGAAAGCACACAAAACGGAATGAACAAGCCAAATACTGCGTGTTCTACCGTTACAAGTGCGAAACTGCTATATTGTGATATTCTCGTTAAAGCGCAAGCAAGCATCGTGAAACCTTAAAAAACAATGTCATTTAGGAAGATACAGCGTTCTGTACTGCAATAAGTTGGTGAAAAACTGTGAGGTTATGCAAATATCGTAATTGTGAACAAAACAGTGTAATAGAGCGTTTTTAGATACAAGTGCGAATGTTAGGTTAGGTTAAGATATGAACCTTCGTAAAACCGCATT
Source organism: Rhipicephalus microplus (assembly GCF_043290135.1). Taxonomy (NCBI): domain Eukaryota; kingdom Metazoa; phylum Arthropoda; class Arachnida; order Ixodida; family Ixodidae; genus Rhipicephalus; species Rhipicephalus microplus. The sequence continues at coordinate 1,459,235 of NC_134701.1, read as the reverse complement.
AAACAATGTCAATTAGTGAGATGCAGTGTTTTCACCATTAAAAGTGGGGAACTGCGATATCTAATGTGAAAGCGCTTGCAACCGTCGTTAGGTTAGGTTAGGTTAGGTTAGGTTAGGTTAGGTTTGGTTAGGTTAGGTTAGGTTAGGTTAGGTTAGGTTAGGTTAGGTTGAGTTGGGTTAGGTTAGGTTAGGTTAGGTTAGGTTAGGTTGGGTTAGGTTAGGTTAGGTTAGGTTAGGTTACGTTAGGTTAGGTTAGGTTACGTTAGGTTAGGTTAGGTTAGGTTACGTTAGGTTAGGTTAGGTAAGGATAATTTGGTTAGGTTAGGTAAGGTTAGGTTAGGTTAGGTTAGGTTGGGTTGGGTGTTGTTGGGTTGGGTTGGGTTGGGTTAGGTTGGGTTAGGTTAGGTTAGGTTACGTTTGGCTAGGTTAGGTTAGGTTAGGTTAGGTTAGGTTACGTTAGGTTAGGTTAGGTTACGTTAGGTTAGGTTAGGTTACGTTAGAATAGGTTAGGTTAGGTTAGGTTACGTTAGGTTAGGTTAAGTTAGGTTAAGTTAGGTTAGGTTAGGTTAGGTTAGGTTAGGTTAGGTTAGGTTAGGTTAGGTTAGGTTAGGATATGAACCGCGCTAAAACCGCATTAAACAATGTCACTTATTGAGATGCAGTGTTTTTCACCTTTACAAGTTGGGAACTGCGATATCTAATGTGAAAGCGCATGAAACCGTCGTAATCTTGTAGAAAACATTGTAAAGTGGTGAGTAAAACGTTTTCTAACGATAGAAGTGCGAAGGTTAGGTTAGGTTAGGTTAGTTTAAGCTAGGTAGCGTGTTGAAACTACCAAAAACGACGTCATCTAACGAGATAGTGTTGTTTTATAGCGAGTATTAAACTGCGATAGGTGAAATGTTGTGAAAGCACACAAAATGGCATGAACAAGCCAAATACTGCGTGTTCTACCGTTACAAGTGCGAAACTGCTATATTGTGATATTCTCGTTAAAGCGCATGCAAGCATCGTGAAACCTTAAAGAACAATGTCATTTAGCGAGATACAACGTTCTGTACTGCAATAAGTTGGTGAAAAACTGTGAGGTTATGCAAATATGGTAATTGTGAACAAAACAGTGTAATAGAGCGTTTTTAGATACAAGTGCGAATGTTAGGTTAGGTTAAGATATGAACCGTCGTAAAACCGCATTAAACAATGTCACTTAGTGAGATGTAGTGTTTTTCAACATTACAAGTCGGGAACTACAATATCTAATGTGAAAGCGCATGAAACCGTCGTAATCTTGTAGAAAACATTGCAAAGTGGTGAGTAAAACGTTTTCTAACGATAGAAGTGCGAAGGTTAGGTTAGGTTAGGTTAGTTTAAGCTAGGTAGCGTCGTGAAACTACCAAAAACGACGTCATCTAACGAGATAGTGTTGTTTTATAGCGAGTATTAAACTGCGATAAGTGAAATGTTGTGAAAGCACACAAAACGGCATGAACAAGCCAAATACTGCGTGTTCTACCGTTAAGAGTGCGAAACTGCTATATTGTGATATTCTCGTTAAAGCGCATGCAAGCATCGTGAAACCTTGAAGAACAATGTCATTTAGCGAGATACAACGTTCTGTACTGCAATAAGTTGGTGAAAAACTGTGAGGTTATGCAAATATGGTAATTGTGAACAAAACAGTGTAATAGAGCGTTTTTAGATACAAGTGCGAATGTTAGGTTAGGTTAAGATATGAACCGTCGTAAAACCGCATTAAACAATGTCACTTAGTGAGATGTAGTGTTTTTCAACATTACAAGTCGGGAACTACAATATCTAATGTGAAAGCGCATGAAACCGTCGTAATCTTGTAGAAAACATTGCAAAGTGGTGAGTAAAACGTTTTCTAACGATAGAAGTGCGAAGGTTAGGTTAGGTTAGGTTAGTTTAAGCTAGGTAGCGTCGTGAAACTACCAAAAACGACGTCATCAAACGAGATAGTGTTGTTTTATAGCGAGTATTAAACTGCGATAAGTGAAATGTTGTGAAAGCACACAAAACGGCATGAACAAGCCAAATACTGCGTGTTCTACCGTTAAGAGTGCGAAACTGCTATATTGTGATATTCTCGTTAAAGCGCATGCAAGCATCGTGAAACCTTAAAGAACAATGTCATTTAGCGAGATACAACGTTCTGTACTGCAATAAGTTGGTGAGAAACTGTGAGGTTATGCAAATATGGTAATTGTGAACAAAACAGTGTAATAGAGCGTTTTTAGATACAAGTGCGAATGTTAGGTTAGGTTAAGATATGAACCGTCGTAAAACCGCATTAAACAAATGTCAATTAGTGAGATGCAGTGTTTTTCACCATTAAAAGTCGGGAACTGCGATATCTAATGTGAAAGCGCTTGCAAACCTCGTTAGGTTAGGTTACGTTAGGTTAGGTTTGGTTAGGTTAGGTTAGGTTAGGTTATGTTAGGTTAGGTTGGGTTAGGTTAGGTTAGGTTACGTTAGGTTAAGGTATGAACCGTCGTAAAACCGCATTAAACAATGTCACTTAGTGAGATGCAGTGTTTTTCACCTTTACAAGTTGGGAACTGCGATATCTACAGTGAAAGCACTTGAAACCGTCGTAATGTTGTAGAAAGCAATGTAAAGTAGCGAGTAAAACGTTTTCTAACGATAGAAGTGCGAAGGTTATGTTAGGTTGAGTTATGTTAGTTTAAGCTAGGTAGCGTCGTGAAACCACCAAAAACGACGTCATCTAACGAGATAGTGTTGTTTTATTGCGAGTACGAAACTGCGATAGGTAAAATGTTGTGAAAGCACACAAAACGGCATGAACAAGCCAAATACTGCGTGTTGTACCGTTATAAGTGCCAAACTGCTATGTTGTGACATTCTCGGTAAAGCGCATGCAAGTATCGTGAAACCTTAAAGAACGATGTCCTTTAGCGAGATACAGCGTTCTGTACTGTAATAAGTTGGTGAGAAACTGTGAGGTCAAGCAAATATCGTAATTGTGAACGAAACAGTGTAATTGAGCGTCTTTAGATACAAGTGCGAATGTTAGGTTAGGTTGACATATCAACCGTCGTAAAACCGCATTAAACAATCTCACTTAGTGAGATGTAGTGTTTTTCAAAATTACAAGTCGGGAACTACGATATCTAATGTGAAAGCGCATGAAACCGTCGTAATCTTGTAGAAAACATTGTAAAGTTGCGAATAAAACGTTTTCTAACGATAGAAGTGCGAAGGTTAGGTTAGGTTAGGTTAGGTTAAGCTAGGTAGCGTCGTGAAACTACCAAAAACGACGTCATCTAACGAGATAGTGTTGTTTTATTGCGAGTATTAAACTGCGATAGGTGAAATGTTGTGAAAGCACACAAAACGGAATGAACAAGCCAAATACTGCGTGTTCTACCGTTACAAGTGCGAAACTGCTATATTGTGATATTCTCGTTAAAGCGCAAGCAAGCATCGTGAAACCTTAAAAAACAATGTCATTTAGGAAGATACAGCGTTCTGTACTGCAATAAGTTGGTGAAAAACTGTGAGGTTATGCAAATATCGTAATTGTGAACAAAACAGTGTAATAGAGCGTTTTTAGATACAAGTGCGAATGTTACGTTAGGTTAAGATATGAACCTTCGTAAAACCGCATTAAACAATGTCAATTAGTGAGATGCAGTGTTTTCACCATTAAAAGTGGGGAACTGTGATATCTAATGTGAAAGCGCTTGCAACCGTCGTTAGGTTAGGTTAGGTTAGGTTAGGTTAGGTTAGGTTAGGTTTGGTTAGGTTAGGTTAGGTTAGGTTAGGTTAGATTAAGTTAGGTTGGGTTGAGTTGGGTTAGGTTAGGTTAGGTTAGGTTAGGTTAGGTTGGGTTAGGTTAGGTTAGGTTAGGTTACGTTAGGTTAGGTTAGGTTACGTTAGGTTAGGTTAGGTTAGGTTACGTTAGGTTAGGTTAGGTAAGGATAATTTGGTTAGGTTGGGTAAGGTTAGGTTAGGTTAGGTTAGGTTGGGTTGGGTGTTGTTGGGTTGGGTTGGGTTGGGTTAGGTTGGGTTAGGTTAGGTTAGGTTACGTTTGGCTAGGTTAGGTTAGGTTAGGTTAGGTTACGTTAGGTTAGGTTAGGTTACGTAAGGTTAGGTTAGGTTAGGTTACGTTAGAATAGGTTAGGTTAGGTTAGGTTACGTTAGGTTAGGTTAAGTTAGGTTAGGTTAGGTTTGGTTAGGTTAGGTTAGCTTAGGTTAGGTTAGGTTGGGTTGGGTTGGGTTGGGTTAGGTTAGGTTAGGTTAGGTTAGGTTGGGTTAGGTTAGTTTAGGTTAGGTTAGGTTAGGTTAGGTTGGGTTGGGTTGGGTTAGGTTAGGTTAGGTAAGGTTAGGTTAGGTTAGGTTACGTTAGGTTAAGGTATGAACCGTCGTAAAACCGCATTAAACACTGTCACTTAGTGAGGTGCAGTGTTTTTCACCTTTACAAGTTGGGAACTGTGATATCTAATGTGAAAGCGCTTGAAACCGTCGTATTGTTGTAGAAAGCAATGTAAAGTAGCGAGTAAAACGTTTTCTAACGATAGAAGTGCGAAGGTTATGTTAGGTTGAGTTATGTTAGTTTAAGCTAGGTAGCGTCGTGAAACTACCAAAATTAACGTCATCTAACGAGATAGTGTTGTTTTATTGCGAGTACGAAACTGCGATAGGTGAAATGTTGTGAAAGCACACAAAACGGCATGAACAAGCCAAATACTGCGTGTTGTACCGTTACAAGTGCGAAACTGCTATGTTGTGATATTCTCGTTAAAGCGCATGCAAGCATCTTGAAACCTTAAAGAACGATGTCATTTAGCGAGATACAGCGTTCTGTACTGCAATAAGTTGGTGAAAAACTGTGAGGTTATGCAAATATCCTAATTGTGAACGAAACAGTGTAATAGAGCGTTTTTTAATACAAGTGCGAATGTTAGGTTAGGTTAAGATATGAACCGTCGTAAAAGCGCATTAAACAATGTCACTTAGTGAGATGCAGTGTTTTTCACCATTACAAGTCGGGAACTGCGATATCTAATTGAAAGCGCTTGCAAACGTCGTTAGGTTAGGTTAGGTTAGGTTAGGTTAGGTTACGTTAGGTTAGGTTAGGTTAGGTTTGGTTAGGTTAGGTTAGGTTAGGTTAGGTTAGGTTAGGGATGTTAGGTAAGGTTTGGTTAGGTTAGGTTAGGTTAGGTTGGGTTAGGTAAGGTTAGGTTAGGTTAAGATATGAACCGCGGTAAAACCGCATTAAACAATGTCACTTAGTGAGATGCTGTGTTTTTCACCATTACAAGTCGGGAACTGCGATATCTAATGTGAAAGCGCTTGCAAACGTCGTTAGGTTAGGTTAGGTTAGGTTAGGTTAGGTTAGGTTACGTTACGTTAGGTTAGGTTTGGTTAGGTTAGGTTAGGTTAGGTTATGTTAGGTTAGGTTGGGTTAGGTTAGGTTAGGTTAGGTTAGGTTAGGTTAAGATATGAACCGCGCTAAAACCGCAATAATCAATGTCACTTAGTGAGATGCAGTGTTTTTCACCTTTACAAGTTGGGAACTGCGATATCTAATGTGAAAGCGCATGAAACCGTCGTAATCTTGTAGAAAACATTGTAAAGTGGCGAGTAAAACGTTTTCTAACGATAGAAGTGCGAAGGTTAGGTTAGGTTAGGTTAGTTTAAGCTAGGTAGCGTCGTGAAACTACCAAAAACGACGTCATCTAACGAGATAGTGTTGTTTTATAGCGAGTATTAAACTGCGATAGGTGAAATGTTGTGAAAGCACACAAAACGGCATGAACAAGCCAAATACTGCGTGTTCTACCGTTAGGAGTGCGAAACTGCTATATTGTGATATTCTCGTTAAAGCGCATGCAAGCATCGTGAAACCTTAAAGAACAATGTCATTTAGCGAGATACAGCGTTCTGTACTGTAATAAGTTCGTGAGAAACTGTGAGGTCAAGCAAATATCGTAATTGTGAACGAAACAGTGTAATTGAGCGTCTTTAGATAAAAGTGCGAATGTTAGGTTAGGTTGACATATCAACCGTCGTAAAACCGCATTAAACAATCTCACTTAGTGAGATGTAGTGTTTTTCAAAATTACAAGTCGGGAACTACGATATCTAATGTGAAAGCGCATGAAACCGTCGTAATCTTGTAGAAAACATTTTAAAGTTGCGAATAAAACGTTTTCTAACGATAGAAGTGCGAAGGTTAGGTTAGGTTAGGTTAGGTTAAGCTAGGTAGCGTCGTGAAACTACCAAAAACGACGTCATCTAACGAGATAGTGTTGTTTTATTGCGAGTATTAAACTGCGATAGGTGAAATGTTGTGAAAGCACACAAAACGGAATGAACAAGCCAAATACTGCGTGTTCTACCGTTACAAGTGCGAAACTGCTATATTGTGATATTCTCGTTAAAGCGCATGCAAGCATCGTGAAACCTTAAAAAACAATGTCATTTAGGAAGATACAGCGTTCTGTACTGCAATAAGTTGGTGAAAAACTGTGAGGTTATGCAAATATCGTAATTGTGAACAAAACAGTGTAATAGAGCGTTTTTAGATACAAGTGCGAATGTTAGGTTAGGTTAAGATATGAACCTTCGTAAAACCGCATTAAACAATGTCAATTAGTGAGATGCAGTGTTTTCACCATTAAAAGTGGGGAACTGCGATATCTAATGTGAAAGCGCTTGCAACCGTCGTTAGGTTAGGTTAGGTTAGGTTAGGTTAGGTTAGGTTTGGTTAGGTTAGGTTAGGTTAGGTTAGGTTAGATTAGGTTAGGTTGGGTTGAGTTGGGTTAGGTTAGGTTAGGTTAGGTTAGGTTGGGTTAGGTTAGGTTAGGTTAGGTTAGGTTACGTTAGGTTAGGTTAGGTTACGTTAGGTTAGGTTAGGTAAGGATAATTTGGTTAGGTTAGGTAAGGTTAGGTTAGGTTAGGTTAGGTTGGGTTGGGTGTTGTTGGGTTGGGTTGGGTTGGGTTAGGTTGGGTTAGGTTAGGTTAGGTTACGTTAGGCTAGGTTAGGTTAGGTTAGGTTAGGTTAGGTTACGTTAGGTAATGTTAGGTTAGGTTAGGTTACGTTAGGTTAGGTTAGGTCAGGTAAGGTTAGGTTACGTTAGAATAGGTTAGGTTAGGTTATGTTACGTTAGGTTAGGTTAAGTTAGGTTAGGTTAGGTTTGGTTAGGTTAGGTTAGGTTAGCTTAGGTTAGGTTAGGTTGGGTTGGGTTGGGTCGGGTTGGGTTAGGTTAGGTTAGGTTAGGTTAGGTAAGGTTAGGTTAGGTTAGGTTAGGCTACGTTAGGTTAAGGTATGAACCTTCGTAAAACCGCATAAAACAATGTCACAATGTTAGGTTAGGTTAGGTTACGTTAGGTTAGGTTAGGTCAGGTAAGGTTAGGTTACGTTAGAATAGGTTAGGTTAGGTTAGGTTACGTTAGGTTAGGTTAAGTTAGGTTAGGTTAGGTTTGGTTAGGTTAGGTTAGGTTAGCTTAGGTTAGGTTAGGTTGGGTTGGGTTGGGTTAGGTTGGGTTAGGTTAGGTTAGGTTAGGTTAGGTTGGGTTAGGTTAGTTTAGGTTAGGTTAGGTTAGGTTGGGTCAGGTTGGGTTAGGTTATGTTAGGTTAGGTTAGGTTAGGTTAGGTTACGTTAGGTTAAGGTATGAACCATCGTAAAACCGCATTAAACAATGTCACTTAGTGAGATGCAGTGTTTTTCACCTTTACAAGTTGGGAACTGTGATATCTAATGTGAAAGCGCTTGAAACCGTCGTAATGTTGTAGAAAGCAATGTAAAGTAGCGAGTAAAACGTTTTCTAACGATAGAAGTGCGAAGGTTATGTTAGGTTGAGTTATGTTAGTTTAAGCTAGGTAGCGTCGTGAAACTACCAAAAACAACGTCGTCTAACGAGATAGTGTTGTTTTATTGCGAGTACGAAACTGCGATAGGTGAAATGTTGTGAAAGCACACAAAACGGCATGAACAAGCCAAATACTGCGTGTTGTACCGTTACAAGTGCGAAACTGCTATGTTGTGATATTCTCGTTAAAGCGCATGCAAGCATCGTGAAACCTTAAAGAACAATGTCATTTAGCGAGATACAGCGTTCTGTACTGCAATAAGTTGGTGAAAAACTGTGAGGTTATGCAAATATCCTAATTGTGAACGAAACAGTGTAATAGCGTTTTTTAATACAAGTGCGAATGTTAGGTTAGGTTAAGATATGAACCGTCGTAAAACCGCATTAAACAATGTCACTTAGTGGGATGCAGTGTTTTTCACCATTACAAGTCGGGAACTGCGATATCTAATGTGAAAGCGCTTGCAACCGTCGTTAGGTTAGGTTAGGTTAGGTTAGGTTAGGTTAGGTTGGGTTGAGTTGGGTTAGGTTAGGTTAGGTTAGGTTAGGTTGGGTTAGGTTAGGTTAGGTCAGGTTAGGTTACGTTACGTTAGGTTAAGTTAGGTTACGTTAGGTTAGGTTAGGTTAGGTTACGTTAGGTTAGGTTATGTTAGGTAAGGATAATTTGTTTAGGTTAGGTAAGGTTAGGTTAGGTTAGGTTAGGTTGGGTTGGGTGTTGTTGGGTTGGGTTGGGTTGGGTTAGGTTGGGTTAGGTTAGGTTAGGTTACGTTAGGTTAGGTTAGGTTAGGTTAGGTTACGTTAGGTTAGGTTAGGTTAGGTTAGGTTACGTTAGGTTAGGTTAGGTCAGGAAAGGTTAGGTTACGTTAGAATAGGTTAGGTTAGGTTAGGTTACGTTAGGTTAGGTTAAGTTAGGTTAGGTTAGGTTTGGTTAGGTTTGGTTAGGTTAGCTTAGGTTAGGTTAGGTTGGGTTGGGTTGGGTTGGGTTGGGTTAGGTTAGGTTAGGTTAGGTTGGGTTAGGTTAGTTTAGGTTAGGTTAGGTTAGGTTGGGTTGGGTTGGGTTGGGTTAGGTTAGGTTAGGTTAGGTTAGGTAAGGTTAGGTTAGGTTAGGTTAGGTTACGTTAGGTTAAGGTATGAACCGTCGTAAAACCGCATTAAACAATGTCACTTAGTGAGATGCAGTGTTTTTCACCTTTACAAGTTGGGAACTGTGATATCTAATGTGAAAGCGCTTGAAACCGTCGTATTGTTGTAGAAAGCAATGTAAAGTAGCGAGTAAAACGTTTTCTAACGATAGAAGTGCGAAGGGTATGTTAGGTTGAGTTATGTTAGTTTAAGCTAGGTAGCGTCGTGAAACTACCAAAAACAACGTCATCTAACGAGATAGTGTTGTTTTATTGCGAGTACGAAACTGCGATAGGTGAAATGTTGTGAAAGCACACAAAACGGCATGAACAAGCCAAATACTGCGTGTTGTACCGTTACAAGTGCGAAACTGCTATGTTGTGATATTCTCGTTAAAGCGCATGCAAGCATTGTGAAACCTTAAAGAACGATGTCTATTAGCGAGATACAGCGTTCTGTACTGCAATAAGTTGGTGAAAAACTGTGAGGTTATGCAAATATCCTAATTGTGAACGAAACAGCGTAATAGAGCGTTTTTTAATACAAGTGCGAATGTTAGGTTAGGTTAAGATATGAACCGTCGTAAAACCGCATTAAACAATGTCACTTAGTGAGATGCAGTGTTTTTCACCATTACAAGTCGGGAACTGCGATATCTAATGTGAAAGCGCTTGCAAACGTCGTTAGGTTAGGTTAGGTTAGGTTAGGTTAGGTTAGGTTAGGTTACGTTAGGTTAGGTTAGGTTAGGTTTGGTTAGGTTAGGTTAGGGATGTTAGGTAAGGTTTGGTTAGGTTAGGTTAGGTTAGGTTGGGTTAGGTAAGGTTAGGTTAGGTTATGATATGAACCGCGCTAAAACCACATTAAACAATGTCACTTAGTGAGATGCTGTGTTTTTCACCATTACAAGTCGGGAACTGCGATATCTAATGTGAAAGCGCTTGCAAACGTCGTTAGGTTAGGTTAGGTTAGGTTAGGTTACGTTAGGTTAGGTTTGGTTAGGTTAGGTTAGGTTAGGTTATGTTAGGTTAGGTTGGGTTAGGTTAGGTTAGGTTAGGTTAGGTTAAGATATGAACCGCGCTAAAACCGCATTAAACAATGTCACTTATTGAGATGCAGTGTTTTTCACCTTTACAAGTTGGGAACTGCGATATCTAATGTGAAAGCGCATGAAACCGTCGTAATCTTGTAGAAAACATTGTAAAGTGGTGAGTAAAACGTTTTCTAACGATAGAAGTGCGAAGGTTAGGTTAGGTTAGGTTAGTTTAAGCTAGGTAGCGTCGTGAAACTACCAAAAACGACGTCATCTAACGAGATAGTGTTGTTTTATAGCGAGTATTAAACTGCGATAGGTGAAATGTTGTGAAAGCACACAAAACGGCATGAACAAGCCAAATACTGCGTGTTCTACCGTTACAAGTGCGAAACTTCTATATTGTGATATCCTCGTTAAAGCGCATGCAAGCATCGTGAAACCTTAAAGAACAATGTCATTTAGCGAGATACAACGTTCTGTACTGCAATAAGTTGGTGAAAAACTGTGAGGTTATGCAAATATCGTAATTGTGAACAAAACAGTGTAATAGAGCGTTTTTAGATACAAGTGCGAATGTTAGGTTAGGTTAAGATATGAACCGTCGTAAAACCGCAATAAACAATGTCAATTAGTGAGATGCAGTGTTTTTCACCATTAAAAGTGGGGAACTGCGATATCTAATGTGAAAGCGCTTGCAACCGTCGTTAGGTTAGGTTAGGTTAGGTTAGGTTAGGTTAGGTTAGATTAGGTTAGGTTGGGTTGAGTTGGGTTAGGTTAGGTTAGGTTAGGTTAGGTTGGGTTAGGTTAGGTTAGGTTAGGTTAGGTTACGTTAGGTTAGGTTAGGTTACGTTAGGTTAGGTTAGGTTACGTTAGGTTAGGTTAGGTTAGGTAAGGATAATTTGGTTAGGTTAGGTAAGGTTAGGTTAGGTTAGGTTAGGTTGGGTTGGGTGTTGTTGGGTTGGGTTGGGTTGGGTTAGGTTGGGTTAGGTTAGGTTAGGTTACGTTAGGCTAGGTTAGGTTAGGTTAGGTTACGTTAGGTAATGTTAGGTTAGGTTAGGTTACGTTAGGTTAGGTTAGGTCAGGTAAGGTTAGGTTACGTTAGAATAGGTTAGGTTAGGTTAGGTTACGTTAGGTTAGGTTAAGTTAGGTTAGGTTAGGTTTGGTTAGGTTAGGTTAGGTTAGCTTAGGTTAGGTTAGATTGGGTTGGGTTGGGTTAGGTTGGGTTAGGTTAGGTTAGGTTAGGTTAGGTTAGGTTGGGTTAGGTTAGTTTAGGTTAGGTTAGGTTAGGTTAGGTTGGGTCGGGTTGGGTTAGGTTAGGTTAGGTTAGGTAAGGTTAGGTTAGGTTAGGTTAGGTTAGGTTAGGTTAAGATATGAACCGCGCTAAAACGGCATTAAACAATGTCACTTAGTGAGATGCAGTGTTTTTCACCTTTACAAGTTGGGAACTGCGATATCTAATGTGAAAGCGCTTGAAACCATCGTAATGTTGTAGAAAGCAATGTAAAGTAGCGAGTAAAACGTTTTCTAACGATAGAAGTGCGAAGGTTATGTTAGGTTGAGTTATGTTAGTTTAAGCTAGGTAGCGTCGTGAAACCACCAAAAACGACGTCATCTAACGAGATAGTGTTGTTTTATTGCGAGTAATAAACTGCGATAGGTGAAATGTTGTGAAAGCACACAAAACGGCATGAACAAGCCAAATACTGCGTGTTCTACCGTTACAAGTGCGAAACTGCTATATTGTGATATTCTCGTTAAAGCGCATGCAAGCATCGTGAAACCTTAAAGAACAATGTCCGTTAGCGAGATACAGCGTTCTGTACTGCAATAAGTTGGTGAAAAACTGTGAGATTATGCAAATATCGTAATTGTGAACGAAACAGTGTAATTGAGCGTCTTTAGATACAAGTGCGAATGTTAGGTTAGGTTGACATATCAACCGTCGTAAAACCGCATTAAACAATGTCACTTAGTGAGATGTAGTGTTTTTCAACATTACAAGTCGGGAACTACGATATCTAATGTGAAAGCGCATGAAACCGTCGTAATCTTGTAGAAAACATTGTAAAGTTGCGAGTAAAACGTTTTCTAACGATAGAAGTGCGAAGGTTAGGTTAGGTTAGGTTAGTTTAAGCTAGGTAGCGTCGTGAAACTACCAAAAACGACGTCATCTAACGAGATAGTGTTGTTTTATAGCGAGTATTAAACTGCGATAGGTGAAATGTTGTGAAAGCACACAAAACGGCATGAACAAGCCAAATACTGCGTGTTCTACCGTTACAAGTGCGAAACTGCTATATTGTGATATTCTCGTTAAAGCGCATGCAAGCATCGTGAAACCTTAAAGAACAATGTCATTTAGCGAGATACAGCGTTCTGTACTGCAATAAGTTGGTGAAAAACTGTGAGGTTATGCAAATATCGTAATTGTGAACGAAACAGTGTAATAGAGCGTTTTTCAATACAAGTACGAATGTTAGGTTAGGTTAAGATATGAACCGTCGTAAAACCGCATTAAACAATGTCACTTAGTGAGATGCAGTGTTTTTCACCATTACAAGTCGGGAACTGCGATATCTAATGTGAAAGCGCTTGCAAACGTCGTTAGGTTAGGTTAGGTTAGGTTAGGTTAGGTTACGTTAGGTTAGGTTTGGTTAGGTTAGGTTAGGTTAGGTTACGTTAGGTTAAGGTATGAACCGTCGTAAAACCGCATTAAACAATGTCACTTAGTGAGATGCAGTGTTTTTCACCTTTACAAGTTGGGAACTGCGATTTCTACAGTGAAAGCACTTGAAACCGTCGTAATGTTGTAGAAAGCAATGTAAAGTAGCGAGTAAAACGTTTTCTAACGATAGAAGTGCGAAGGTTATGTTAGGTTGAGTTATGTTAGTTTAAGCTAGGTAGCGTCGTGAAACCACCAAAAACGACGTCATCTAACGAGATAGTGTTGTTTTATTGCGAGTACAAAACTGCGATAGGTAAAATGTTGTGAAAGCACACAAAACGGCATGAACAAGCCAAATACTGCGTGTTGTACCGTTACAAGTGCGAAACTGCTATGTTGTGACATTCTCGGTAAAGCGCATGCAAGTATCGTGAAACCTTAAAGAACGATGTCATTTAGCGAGATACAGCGTTCTGTACTGTAATAAGTTGGTGAGAAACTGTGAGGTCAAGCAAATATCGTAATTGTGAACGAAACAGTGTAATTGAGCGTCTTTAGATACAAGTGCGAATGTTAGGTTAGGTTGACATATCAACCGTCGTAAAACCGCATTAAACAATGTCACTTAGTGAGATGTAGTGTTTTTCAACATTACAAGTCCGGAACTACGATATCTAATGTGAAAGCGCACGAAACCGTCGTAATCTTGTAGAAAACATTGTAAAGTTGCGAATAAAACGTTTTCTAACGATAGAAGTGCGAAGGTTAGGTTAGGTTAAGCTAGGTAGCGTCGTGAAACTACCAAAAACGACGTCCTCTAACGAGATAGTGTTGTTTTATTGCGAGTATTAAACTGCGATAGGTGAAATGTTGTGAAAGCACACAAAACGGAATGAACAAGCCAAATACTGCGTGTTCTACCGTTACAAGTGCGAAACTGCTATATTGTGATATTCTCGTTAAAGCGCATGCAAGCATCGTGAAACCTTAAAAAACAATGTCATTTAGGAAGATACAGCGTTCTGTACTGCAATAAGTTGGTGAAAAACTGTGAGGTTATGCAAATATCGTAATTGTGAACAAAACAGTGTAATAGAGCGTTTTTAGATACAAGTGCGAATGCTAGGTTAGGTTAAGATATGAACCGTCGTAAAACCGCAATAAACAATGTCAATTAGTGAGATGCAGTGTTTTTCACCATTAAAAGTGGGGAACTGCGATATCTAATGTGAAAGCGCTTGCAACCGTCGTTAGGTTAGGTTAGGTTAGGTTAGGTTTGGTTAGGTTAGGTTAGGTTAGGTTAGATTAGGTTAGGTTGGGTTGAGTTGGGTTAGGTTAGGTTAGGTTGGGTTAGGTTAGGTTAGGTTAGGTTAGGTTACGTTAGGTTAGGTTAGGCTACGTTAGGTTAGGTTAGGTTACGTTAGGTTAGGTTAGGTTAGGTAAGGATAATTTGGTTAGGTTAGGTAAGGTTAGGTTAGGTTAGGTTAGGTTGGGTTGGGTGTTGTTGGGTTGGGTTGGGTTAGGTTGGGTTAGGTTAGGTTAGGTTACGTTAGGCTAGGTTAGGTTAGGTTAGGTTACGTTAGGTAATGTTAGGTTATGTTAGGTTACGTTAGGTTAGGTTAGGTCAGGTAAGGTTAGGTTACGTTAGAATAGGTTAGGTTAGGTTAGGTTACGTTAGGTTAGGTTAAGTTAGGTTAGGTTAGGTTTGGTTAGGTTAGGTTAGGTTAGCTTAGGTTAGGTTAGATTGGGTTGGGTTGGGTTAGGTTGGGTTAGGTTAGGTTAGGTTAGGTTAGGTTGGGTTAGGTTAGTTTAGGTTAGGTTAGGTTAGGTTAGGTTGGGTCGGGTTGGGTTAGGTTAGGTTAGGTAAGGTTAGGTTAGGTTAGGTTACGTTAGGTTAAGGTATGAACCATCGTAAAACCGCATTAAACAATGTCACTTAGTGAGATGCAGTGTTTTTCACCTTTACAAGTTGGGAACTGCGATATCTAATGTGAAAGCGCATGAAACCGTCGTAATCTTGTAGAAAACATTGTAAAGTGGTGAGTAAAACGTTTTCTAACGATAGAAGTGCGAAGGTTAGGTTAGGTTAGGTTAGTTTAAGCTAGGTAGCGTCGTGATACTACCAAACACGACGTCATCTAACGAGATAGTGTTGTTTTATAGCGAGTATTAAACTGCGATAGGTGAAATGTTGTGAAAGCACACAAAATGGCATGAACAAGCCAAATACTGCGTGTTCTACCGTTACAAGTGCGAAACTGCTATATTGTGATATTCTCGTTAAAGCGCATGCAAGCATCGTGAAACCTTAAAGAACAATGTCATTTAGCGAGATACAACGTTCTGTACTGCAATAAGTTGGTGAAAAACTGTGAGGTTATGCAAATATGGTAATTGTGAACAAAACAGTGTAATAGAGCGTTTTTAGATACAAGTGCGAATGTTAGGTTAGGTTAAGATATGAACCGTCGTAAAACCGCATTAAACAATGTCACTTAGTGAGATGTAGTGTTTTTCAACATTACAAGTCGGGAACTACAATATCTAATGTGAAAGCGCATGAAACCGTCGTAATCTTGTAGAAAACATTGCAAAGTGGTGAGTAAAACGTTTTCTAACGATAGAAGTGCGAAGGTTAGGTTAGGTTAGGTTAGTTTAAGCTAGGTAGCGTCGTGAAACTACCAAAAACGACGTCATCTAACGAGATAGTGTTGTTTTATAGCGAGTATTAAACTGCGATAAGTGAAATGTTGTGAAAGCACACAAAACGGCATGAACAAGCCAAATACTGCGTGTTCTACCGTTAAGAGTGCGAAACTGCTATATTGTGATATTCTCGTTAAAGCGCATGCAAGCATCGTGAAACCTTAAAGAACAATGTCATTTAGCGAGATACAACGTTCTGTACTGCAATAAGTTGGTGAAAAACTGTGAGGTTATGCAAATATGGTAATTGTGAACAAAACAGTGTAATAGAGCGTTTTTAGATACAAGTGCGAATGTTAGGTTAGGTTAAGATATGAACCGTCGTAAAACCGCATTAAACAATGTCACTTAGTGAGATGTAGTGTTTTTCAACATTACAAGTCGGGAACTACAATATCTAATGTGAAAGCGCATGAAACCGTCGTAATCTTGTAGAAAACATTGCAAAGTGGTGAGTAAAACGTTTTCTAACGATAGAAGTGCGAAGGTTAGGTTAGGTTAGGTTAGTTTAAGCTAGGTAGCGTCGTGAAACTACCAAAAACGACGTCATCTAACGAGATAGTGTTGTTTTATAGCGAGTATTAAACTGCGATAAGTGAAATGTTGTGAAAGCACACAAAACGGCATGAACAAGCCAAATACTGCGTGTTCTACCGTTAAGAGTGCGAAACTGCTATATTGTGATATTCTCGTTAAAGCGCATGCAAGCATCGTGAAACCTTAAAGAACAATGTCATTTAGCGAGATACAACGTTCTGTACTGCAATAAGTTGGTGAGAAACTGTGAGGTTATGCAAATATGGTAATTGTGAACAAAACAGTGTAATAGAGCGTTTTTAGATACAAGTGCGAATGTTAGGTTAGGTTAAGATATGAACCGTCGTAAAACCGCATTAAACAAATGTCAATTAGTGAGATGCAGTGTTTTTCACCATTAAAAGTCGGGAACTGCGATATCTAATGTGAAAGCGCTTGCAAACCTCGTTAGGTTAGGTTACGTTAGGTTAGGTTTGGTTAGGTTAGGTTAGGTTAGGTTATGTTAGGTTAGGTTGGGTTAGGTTAGGTTAGGTTACGTTAGGTTAAGGTATGAACCGTCGTAAAACCGCATTAAACAATGTCACTTAGTGAGATGCAGTGTTTTTCACCTTTACAAGTTGGGAACTGCGATATCTACAGTGAAAGCACTTGAAACCGTCGTAATGTTGTAGAAAGCAATGTAAAGTAGCGAGTAAAACGTTTTCTAACGATAGAAGTGCGGTTATGTTAGGTTGAGTTATGTTAGTTTAAGCTAGGTAGCGTCGTGAAACCACCAAAAACGACGTCATCTAACGAGATAGTGTTGTTTTATTGCGAGTACGAAACTGCGATAGGTAAAATGTTGTGAAAGCACACAAAACGGCATGAACAAGCCAAATACTGCGTGTTGTACCGTTATAAGTGCCAAACTGCTATGTTGTGACATTCTCGGTAAAGCGCATGCAAGTATCGTGAAACCTTAAAGAACGATGTCCTTTAGCGAGATACAGCGTTCTGTACTGTAATAAGTTGGTGAAAAACTGTGAGGTTATGCAAATATGGTAATTGTGATCAAAACAGTGTAATAGAGCGTTTTTAGATACAAGTGCGAATGTTAGGTTAGGTTAAGATATGAACCGTCGTAAAACCGCATTAAACAATGTCACTTAGTGAGATGTAGTGTTTTTCAACATTACAAGTCGGGAACTACAATATCTAATGTGAAAGCGCATGAAACCGTCGTAATCTTGTAGAAAACATTGCAAAGTGGTGAGTAAAACGTTTTCTAACGATAGAAGTGCGAAGGTTAGGTTAGGTTAGGTTAGTTTAAGCTAGGTAGCGTCGTGAAACTACCAAAAACGACGTCATCTAACGAGATAGTGTTGTTTTATAGCGAGTATTAAACTGCGATAAGTGAAATGTTGTGAAAGCACACAAAACGGCATGAACAAGCCAAATACTGCGTGTTCTACCGTTAAGAGTGCGAAACTGCTATATTGTGATATTCTCGTTAAAGCGCATGCAAGCATCGTGAAACCTTAAAGAACAATGTCATTTAGCGAGATACAACGTTCTGTACTGCAATAAGTTGGTGAGAAACTGTGAGGTTATGCAAATATGGTAATTGTGAACAAAACAGTGTAATAGAGCGTTTTTAGATACAAGTGCGAATGTTAGGTTAGGTTAAGATATGAACCGTCGTAAAACCGCATTAAACAAATGTCAATTAGTGAGATGCAGTGTTTTTCACCATTAAAAGTCGGGAACTGCGATATCTAATGTGAAAGCGCTTGCAAACCTCGTTAGGTTAGGTTACGTTAGGTTAGGTTTGGTTAGGTTAGGTTAGGTTAGGTTAGGTTATGTTAGGTTAGGTTGGGTTAGGTTAGGTTAGGTTACGTTAGGTTAAGGTATGAACCGTCGTAAAACCGCATTAAACAATGTCACTTAGTGAGATGCAGTGTTTTTCACCTTTACAAGTTGGGAACTGCGATATCTACAGTGAAAGCACTTGAAACCGTCGTAATGTTGTAGAAAGCAATGTAAAGTAGCGAGTAAAACGTTTTCTAACGATAGAAGTGCAAAGGTTATGTTAGGTTGAGTTATGTTAGTTTAAGCTAGGTAGCGTCGTGAAACCACCAAAAACGACGTCATCTAACGAGATAGTGTTGTTTTATTGCGAGTACGAAACTGCGATAGGTAAAATGTTGTGAAAGCACACAAAACGGCATGAACAAGCCAAATACTGCGTGTTGTACCGTTATAAGTGCCAAACTGCTATGTTGTGACATTCTCGGTAAAGCGCATGCAAGTATCGTGAAACCTTAAAGAACGATGTCCTTTAGCGAGATACAGCGTTCTGTACTGTAATAAGTTGGTGAGAAACTGTGAGGTCAAGCAAATATCGTAATTGTGAACGAAACAGTGTAATTGAGCGTCTTTAGATACAAGTGCGAATGTTAGGTTAGGTTGACATATCAACCGTCGTAAAACCGCATTAAACAATCTCACTTAGTGAGATGTAGTGTTTTTCAAAATTACAAGTCGGGAACTACGATATCTAATGTGAAAGCGCATGAAACCGTCGTAATCTTGTAGAAAACATTGTAAAGTTGCGAATAAAACGTTTTCTAACGATAGAAGTGCGAAGGTTAGGTTAGGTTAGGTTAGGTTAAGCTAGGTAGCGTCGTGAAACTACCAAAAACGACGTCATCTAACGAGATAGTGTTGTTTTATTGCGAGTATTAAACTGCGATAGGTGAAATGTTGTGAAAGCACACAAAACGGAATGAACAAGCCAAATACTGCGTGTTCTACCGTTACAAGTGCGAAACTGCTATATTGTGATATTCTCGTTAAAGCGCAAGCAAGCATCGTGAAACCTTAAAAAACAATGTCATTTAGGAAGATACAGCGTTCTGTAGTGCAATAAGTTGGTGAAAAACTGTGAGGTTATGCAGATATCGTAATTGTGAACAAAACAGTGTAATAGAGCGTTTTTAGATACAAGTGCGAATGTTAGGTTAGGTTAAGATATGAACCTTCGTAAAACCGCATTAAACAATGTCAATTAGTGGATGCAGTGTTTTCACCATTAAAAGTGGGGAACTGCGATATCTAATGTGAAAGCGCTTGCAACCGTCGTTAGGTTAGGTTAGGTTAGGTTAGGTTAGGTTAGGTTAGGTTTGGTTAGGTTAGGTTAGGTTAGGTTAGGTTAGATTAAGTTAGGTTGGGTTGAGTTGGGTAAGGTTAGGTTAGGTTAGGTTAGGTTAGGTTGGGTTAGGTTAGGTTAGGTTAGGTTAGGTTACGTTAGGTTAGGTTAGGTTACGTTAGGTTAGGTTAGGTTAGGTTACGTTAGGTTAGGTTAGGTAAGGATAATTTGGTTAGGTTAGGTAAGGTTAGGTTAGGTTAGGTTAGGTTGGGTTGGGTGTTGGGTTGGGTTGGGTTGGGTTAGGTTGGGTTAGGTTAGGTTAGGTTACGTTTGGCTAGGTTAGGTTAGGTTAGGTTAGGTTACGTTAGGTTAGGTTAGGTTACGTAAGGTTAGGTTAGGTTAGGTTACGTTAGAATAGGTTAGGTTAGGTTAGGTTACGTTAGGTTAGGTTAAGTTAGGTTAGGTTAGGTTTGGTTAGGTTAGCTTAGGTTAGGTTAGGTTGGGTTGGGTTGGGTTGGGTTAGGTTAGGTTAGGTTAGGTTAGGTTAGGTTGGGTTAGGTTAGTTTAGGTTAGGTTAGGTTAGGTTAGGTTGGGTTGGGTTGGGTTAGGTTAGGTTAGGTAAGGTTAGGTTAGGTTAGGTTACGTTAGGTTAAGGTATGAACCGTCGTAAAACCGCATTAAACACTGTCACTTAGTGAGGTGCAGTGTTTTTCACCTTTACAAGTTGGGAACTGTGATATCTAATGTGAAAGCGCTTGAAACCGTCGTATTGTTGTAGAAAGCAATGTAAAGTAGCGAGTAAAACGTTTTCTAACGATAGAAGTGCGAAGGTTATGTTAGGTTGAGTTATGTTAGTTTAAGCTAGGTAGCGTCGTGAAACTACCAAAATTAACGTCATCTAACGAGATAGTGTTGTTTTATTGCGAGTACGAAACTGCGATAGGTGAAATGTGAAAGCACACAAAACGGCATGAACAAGCCAAATACTGCGTGTTGTACCGTTACAAGTGCGAAACTGCTATGTTGTGATATTCTCGTTAAAGCGCATGCAAGCATCTTGAAACCTTAAAGAACGATGTCATTTAGCGAGATACAGCGTTCTGTACTGCAATAAGTTGGTGAAAAACTGTGAGGTTATGCAAATATCCTAATTGTGAACGAAACAGTGTAATAGAGCGTTTTTTAATACAAGTGCGAATGTTAGGTTAGGTTAAGATATGAACCTTCGTAAAAGCGCATTAAACAATGTCACTTAGTGAGATGCAGTGTTTTTCACCATTACAAGTCGGGAACTGCGATATCTAATTGAAAGCGCTTGCAAACGTCGTTAGGTTAGGTTAGGTTAGGTTAGGTTACGTTAGGTTAGG
Organism: Rhipicephalus microplus; assembly: GCF_043290135.1. NCBI lineage: Eukaryota > Metazoa > Arthropoda > Arachnida > Ixodida > Ixodidae > Rhipicephalus > Rhipicephalus microplus. Next base: position 1,438,818 of record NC_134701.1, on the reverse strand, counting down.
TTAGGTTAGGTTTGGTTAGGTTAGGTTAGGTTAGGTTAGGTTAGGTTAGGGATGTTAGGTAAGGTTTGGTTAGGTTAGGTTAGGTTAGGTTGGGTTAGGTAAGGTTAGGTTAGGTTAAGATATGAACCGCGCTAAAACCGCATTAAACAATGTCACTTAGTGAGATGCTGTGTTTTTCACCATTACAAGTCGGGAACTGCGATATCTAATGTGAAAGCGCTTGCAAACGTCGTTAGGTTAGGTTAGGTTAGGTTACGTTACGTTAGGTTAGGTTTGGTTAGGTTAGGTTAGGTTAGGTTATGTTAGGTTAGGTTGGGTTAGGTTAGGTTAGGTTAGGTTAGGTTAGGTTAGGTTAAGATATGAACCGCGCTAAAACCGCAATAATCAATGTCACTTAGTGAGATGCAGTGTTTTTCACCTTTACAAGTTGGGAACTGCGATATCTAATGTGAAAGCGCATGAAACCGTCGTAATCTTGTAGAAAACATTGTAAAGTGGCGAGTAAAACGTTTTCTAACGATAGAAGTGCGAAGGTTAGGTTAGGTTAGGTTAGTTTAAGCTAGGTAGCGTCGTGAAACTACCAAAAACGACGTCATCTAACGAGATAGTGTTGTTTTATAGCGAGTATTAAACTGCGATAGGTGAAATGTTGTGAAAGCACACAAAACGGCATGAACAAGCCAAATACTGCGTGTTCTACCGTTAGGAGTGCGAAACTGCTATATTGTGAAATTCTCGTTAAAGCGCATGCAAGCATCGTGAAACCTTAAAGAACAATGTCATTTAGCGAGATACAGCGTTCTGTACTGTAATAAGTTGGTGAGAAACTGTGAGGTCAAGCAAATATCGTAATTGTGAACGAAACAGTGTAATTGAGCGTCTTTAGATAAAAGTGCGAATGTTAGGTTAGGTTGACATATCAACCGTCGTAAAACCGCATTAAACAATCTCACTTAGTGAGATGTAGTGTTTTTCAAAATTACAAGTCGGGAACTACGATATCTAATGTGAAAGCGCATGAAACCGTCGTAATCTTGTAGAAAACATTTTAAAGTTGCGAATAAAACGTTTTCTAACGATAGAAGTGCGAAGGTTAGGTTAGGTTAGGTTAGGTTAAGCTAGGTAGCGTCGTGAAACTACCAAAAACGACGTCATCTAACGAGATAGTGTTGTTTTATTGCGAGTATTAAACTGCGATAGGTGAAATGTTGTGAAAGCACACAAAACGGAATGAACAAGCCAAATACTGCGTGTTCTACCGTTACAAGTGCGAAACTGCTATATTGTGATATTCTCGTTAAAGCGCATGCAAGCATCGTGAAACCTTAAAAAACAATGTCATTTAGGAAGATACAGCGTTCTGTACTGCAATAAGTTGGTGAAAAACTGTGAGGTTATGCAAATATCGTAATTGTGAACAAAACAGTGTAATAGAGCGTTTTTAGATACAAGTGCGAATGTTAGGTTAGGTTAAGATATGAACCTTCGTAAAACCGCATTAAACAATGTCAATTAGTGAGATGCAGTGTTTTCACCATTAAAAGTGGGGAACTGCGATATCTAATGTGAAAGCGCTTGCAACCGTCGTTAGGTTAGGTTAGGTTAGGTTAGGTTAGGTTAGGTTTGGTTAGGTTAGGTTAGGTTAGGTTAGGTTAGATTAGGTTAGGTTGGGTTGAGTTGGGTTAGGTTAGGTTAGGTTAGGTTAGGTTGGGTTAGGTTAGGTTAGGTTAGGTTAGGTTACGTTAGGTTAGGTTAGGTTACGTTAGGTTAGGTTAGGTAAGGATAATTTGGTTAGGTTAGGTAAGGTTAGGTTAGGTTAGGTTAGGTTGGGTTGGGTGTTGTTGGGTTGGGTTGGGTTGGGTTAGGTTGGGTTAGGTTAGGTTAGGTTACGTTAGGCTAGGTTAGGTTAGGTTAGGTTAGGTTAGGTTACGTTAGGTAATGTTAGGTTAGGTTAGGTTACGTTAGGTTAGGTTAGGTCAGGTAAGGTTAGGTTACGTTAGAATAGGTTAGGTTAGGTTATGTTACGTTAGGTTAGGTTAAGTTAGGTTAGGTTAGGTTTGGTTAGGTTAGGTTAGGTTAGCTTAGGTTAGGTTAGGTTGGGTTGGGTTGGGTCGGGTTGGGTTGGGTTGGGTCGGGTTGGGTTAGGTTAGGTTAGGTTAGGTAAGGTTAGGTTAGGTTAGGTTAGGCTACGTTAGGTTAAGGTATGAACCTTCGTAAAACCGCATTAAACAATGTCACAATGTTAGGTTAGGTTAGGTTACGTTAGGTTAGGTTAGGTCAGGTAAGGTTAGGTTACGTTAGAATAGGTTAGGTTAGGTTAGGTTACGTTAGGTTAGGTTAAGTTAGGTTAGGTTAGGTTTGGTTAGGTTAGGTTAGGTTAGCTTAGGTTAGGTTAGGTTGGGTTGGGTGTGGTTAGGTTGGGTTAGGTTAGGTTAGGTTAGGTTAGGTTGGGTTAGGTTAGTTTAGGTTAGGTTAGGTTAGGTTAGGTTAGGTTGGGTCAGGTTGGGTTAGGTTATGTTAGGTTAGGTAAGGTTAGGTTAGGTTAGGTTAGGTTACGTTAGGTTAAGGTATGAACCATCGTAAAACCGCATTAAACAATGTCACTTAGTGAGATGCAGTGTTTTTCACCTTTACAAGTTGGGAACTGTGATATCTAATGTGAAAGCGCTTGAAACCGTCGTAATGTTGTAGAAAGCAATGTAAAGTAGCGAGTAAAACGTTTTCTAACGATAGAAGTGCGAAGGTTATGTTAGGTTGAGTTATGTTAGTTTAAGCTAGGTAGCGTCGTGAAACTACCAAAAACAACGTCATCTAACGAGATAGTGTTGTTTTATTGCGAGTACGAAACTGCGATAGGTGAAATGTTGTGAAAGCACACAAAACGGCATGAACAAGCCAAATACTGCGTGTTGTACCGTTACAAGTGCGAAACTGCTATGTTGTGATATTCTCGTTAAAGCGCATGCAAGCATCGTGAAACCTTAAAGAACAATGTCATTTAGCGAGATACAGCGTTCTGTACTGCAATAAGTTGGTGAAAAACTGTGAGGTTATGCAAATATCCTAATTGTGAACGAAACAGTGTAATAGCGTTTTTTAATACAAGTGCGAATGTTAGGTTAGGTTAAGATATGAACCGTCGTAAAACCGCATTAAACAATGTCACTTAGTGGGATGCAGTGTTTTTCACCATTACAAGTCGGGAACTGCGATATCTAATGTGAAAGCGCTTGCAACCGTCGTTAGGTTAGGTTAGGTTAGGTTAGGTTAGGTTAGGTTGGGTTGAGTTGGGTTAGGTTAGGTTAGGTTAGGTTAGGTTGGGTTAGGTTAGGTTAGGTCAGGTTAGGTTACGTTACGTTAGGTTAAGTTAGGTTACGTTAGGTTAGGTTAGGTTAGGTTACGTTAGGTTAGGTTATGTTAGGTAAGGATAATTTGGTTAGGTTAGGTAAGGTTAGGTTAGGTTAGGTTAGGTTGGGTTGGGTGTTGTTGGGTTGGGTTGGGTTGGGTTAGGTTGGGTTAGGTTAGGTTAGGTTACGTTAGGTTAGGTTAGGTTAGGTTAGGTTACGTTAGGTTATGTTAGGTTAGGTTAGGTTAGGTTACGTTAGGTTAGGTTAGGTCAGGAAAGGTTAGGTTACGTTAGAATAGGTTAGGTTAGGTTACGTTAGGTTAGGTTAAGTTAGGTTAGGTTAGGTTTGGTTAGGTTTGGTTAGGTTAGCTTAGGTTAGGTTAGGTTGGGTTGGGTTGGGTTGGGTTGGGTTAGGTTAGGTTAGGTTAGGTTGGGTTAGGTTAGTTTAGGTTAGGTTAGGTTAGGTTAGGTTGGGTTGGGTTGGGTTGGGTTAGGTTAGGTTAGGTTAGGTTAGGTAAGGTTAGGTTAGGTTAGGTTAGGTTACGTTAGGTTAAGGTATGAACCGTCGTAAAACCGCATTAAACAATGTCACTTAGTGAGATGCAGTGTTTTTCACCTTTACAAGTTGGGAACTGTGATATCTAATGTGAAAGCGCTTGAAACCGTCGTATTGTTGTAGAAAGCAATGTAAAGTAGCGAGTAAAACGTTTTCTAACGATAGAAGTGCGAAGGGTATGTTAGGTTGAGTTATGTTAGTTTAAGCTAGGTAGCGTCGTGAAACTACCAAAAACAACGTCATCTAACGAGATAGTGTTGTTTTATTGCGAGTACGAAACTGCGATAGGTGAAATGTTGTGAAAGCACACAAAACGGCATGAACAAGCCAAATACTGCGTGTTGTACCGTTACAAGTGCGAAACTGCTATGTTGTGATATTCTCGTTAAAGCGCATGCAAGATGTGTGAAACCTTAAAGAACGATGTCTATTAGCGAGATACAGCGTTCTGTACTGCAATAAGTTGGTGAAAAACTGTGAGGTTATGCAAATATCCTAATTGTGAACGAAACAGCGTAATAGAGCGTTTTTTAATACAAGTGCGAATGTTAGGTTAGGTTAAGATATGAACCGTCGTAAAACCGCATTAAACAATGTCACTTAGTGAGATGCAGTGTTTTTCACCATTACAAGTCGGGAACTGCGATATCTAATGTGAAAGCGCTTGCAAACGTCGTTAGGTTAGGTTAGGTTAGGTTAGGTTAGGTTAGGTTACGTTAGGTTAGGTTAGGTTAGGTTTGGTTAGGTTAGGTTAGGTTAGGGATGTTAGGTAAGGTTTGGTTAGGTTAGGTTAGGTTAGGTTGGGTTAGGTAAGGTTAGGTTAGGTTATGATATGAACCGCGCTAAAACCACATTAAACAATGTCACTTAGTGAGATGCTGTGTTTTTCACCATTACAAGTCGGGAACTGCGATATCTAATGTGAAAGCGCTTGCAAACGTCGTTAGGTTAGGTTAGGTTAGGTTAGGTTACGTTAGGTTAGGTTTGGTTAGGTTAGGTTAGGTTAGGTTATGTTAGGTTAGGTTGGGTTAGGTTAGGTTAGGTTAGGTTAGGTTAAGATATGAACCGCGCTAAAACCGCATTAAACAATGTCACTTATTGAGATGCAGTGTTTTTCACCTTTACAAGTTGGGAACTGCGATATCTAATGTGAAAGCGCATGAAACCGTCGTAATCTTGTAGAAAACATTGTAAAGTGGTGAGTAAAACGTTTTCTAACGATAGAAGTGCGAAGGTTAGGTTAGGTTAGGTTAGTTTAAGCTAGGTAGCGTCGCGAAACTACCAAAAACGACGTCATCTAACGAGATATTGTTGTTTTATAGCGAGTATTAAACTGCGATAGGTGAAATGTTGTGAAAGCACACAAAACGGCATGAACAAGCCAAATACTGCGTGTTCTACCGTTACAAGTGCGAAACTTCTATATTGTGATATTCTCGTTAAAGCGCATGCAAGCATCGTGAAACCTTAAAGAACAATGTCATTTAGCGAGATACAACGTTCTGTACTGCAATAAGTTGGTGAAAAACTGTGAGGTTATGCAAATATGGTAATTGTGAACAAAACAGTGTAATAGCGTTTTTTAATACAAGTGCGAATGTTAGGTTAGGTTAAGATATGAACCGTCGTAAAACCGCATTAAACAATGTCACTTAGTGGGATGCAGTGTTTTTCACCATTACAAGTCGGGAACTGCGATATCTAATGTGAAAGCGCTTGCAACCGTCGTTAGGTTAGGTTAGGTTAGGTTAGGTTAGGTTAGGTTGGGTTGAGTTGGGTTAGGTTAGGTTAGGTTGGGTTAGGTTAGGTTAGGTCAGGTTAGGTTACGTTACGTTAGGTTAAGTTAGGTTACGTTAGGTTAGGTTAGGTTAGGTTACGTTAGGTTAGGTTATGTTAGGTAAGGATAATTTGGTTAGGTTAGGTAAGGTTAGGTTAGGTTAGGTTAGGTTGGGTTGGGTGTTGTTGGGTTGGGTTGGGTTGGGTTAGGTTGGGTTAGGTTAGGTTAGGTTACGTTAGGTTAGGTTAGGTTAGGTTAGGTTACGTTAGGTTATGTTAGGTTAGGTTAGGTTACGTTAGGTTAGGTTAGGTCAGGAAAGGTTAGGTTACGTTAGAATAGGTTAGGTTAGGTTAGGTTACGTTAGGTTAGGTTAAGTTAGGTTAGGTTAGGTTTGGTTAGGTTTGGTTAGGTTAGCTTAGGTTAGGTTAGGTTGGGTTGGGTTGGGTTGGGTTGGGTTAGGTTAGGTTAGGTTAGGTTGGGTTAGGTTAGTTTAGGTTAGGTTAGGTTAGGTTAGGTTGGGTTGGGTTGGGTTGGGTTAGGTTAGGTTAGGTTAGGTTAGGTAAGGTTAGGTTAGGTTAGGTTAGGTTACGTTAGGTTAAGGTATGAACCGTCGTAAAACCGCATTAAACAATGTCACTTAGTGAGATGCAGTGTTTTTCACCTTTACAAGTTGGGAACTGTGATATCTAATGTGAAAGCGCTTGAAACCGTCGTATTGTTGTAGAAAGCAATGTAAAGTAGCGAGTAAAACGTTTTCTAACGATAGAAGTGCGAAGGGTATGTTAGGTTGAGTTATGTTAGTTTAAGCTAGGTAGCGTCGTGAAACTACCAAAAACAACGTCATCTAACGAGATAGTGTTGTTTTATTGCGAGTACGAAACTGCGATAGGTGAAATGTTGTGAAAGCACACAAAACGGCATGAACAAGCCAAATACTGCGTGTTGTACCGTTACAAGTGCGAAACTGCTATGTTGTGATATTCTCGTTAAAGCGCATGCAAGATGTGTGAAACCTTAAAGAACGATGTCTATTAGCGAGATACAGCGTTCTGTACTGCAATAAGTTGGTGAAAAACTGTGAGGTTATGCAAATATCCTAATTGTGAACGAAACAGCGTAATAGAGCGTTTTTTAATACAAGTGCGAATGTTAGGTTAGGTTAAGATATGAACCGTCGTAAAACCGCATTAAACAATGTCACTTAGTGAGATGCAGTGTTTTTCACCATTACAAGTCGGGAACTGCGATATCTAATGTGAAAGCGCTTGCAAACGTCGTTAGGTTAGGTTAGGTTAGGTTAGGTTAGGTTAGGTTAGGTTAGGTTACGTTAGGTTAGGTTAGGTTAGGTTTGGTTAGGTTAGGTTAGGTTAGGTTAGGGATGTTAGGTAAGGTTTGGTTAGGTTAGGTTAGGTTAGGTTGGGTTAGGTAAGGTTAGGTTAGGTTATGATATGAACCGCGCTAAAACCACATTAAACAATGTCACTTAGTGAGATGCTGTGTTTTTCACCATTACAAGTCGGGAACTGCGATATCTAATGTGAAAGCGCTTGCAAACGTCGTTAGGTTAGGTTAGGTTAGGTTAGGTTACGTTAGGTTAGGTTTGGTTAGGTTAGGTTAGGTTAGGTTATGTTAGGTTAGGTTGGGTTAGGTTAGGTTAGGTTAGGTTAGGTTAAGATATGAACCGCGCTAAAACCGCATTAAACAATGTCACTTATTGAGATGCAGTGTTTTTCACCTTTACAAGTTGGGAACTGCGATATCTAATGTGAAAGCGCATGAAACCGTCGTAATCTTGTAGAAAACATTGTAAAGTGGTGAGTAAAACGTTTTCTAACGATAGAAGTGCGAAGGTTAGGTTAGGTTAGGTTAGTTTAAGCTAGGTAGCGTCGCGAAACTACCAAAAACGACGTCATCTAACGAGATATTGTTGTTTTATAGCGAGTATTAAACTGCGATAGGTGAAATGTTGTGAAAGCACACAAAACGGCATGAACAAGCCAAATACTGCGTGTTCTACCGTTACAAGTGCGAAACTTCTATATTGTGATATTCTCGTTAAAGCGCATGCAAGCATCGTGAAACCTTAAAGAACAATGTCATTTAGCGAGATACAACGTTCTGTACTGCAATAAGTTGGTGAAAAACTGTGAGTTTATGCAAATATGGTAATTGTGAACAAAACAGTGTAATAGAGCGTTTTTAGATACAAGTGCGAATGTTAGGTTAGGTTAAGGTATGAACCGTCGTAAAACCGCATTAAACAATGTCACTTAGTGAGATGTAGTGTTTTTCAACATTACAAGTCGGGAACTACGATATCTAATGTGAAAGCGCATGAAACCGTCGTAATCTTGTAGAAAACATTGTAAAGTGGTGAGTAAAACGTTTTCTAACGATAGAAGTGCGAAGGTTAGGTTAGGTTAGGTTAGTTTAAGCTAGGTAGCGTCGTGAAACTACCAAAAACGACGTCATCTAACGAGATAGTGTTGTTTTATAGCGAGTATTAAACTGCGATAGGTGAAATGTTGTGAAAGCACACAAAACGGCATGAACAAGCCAAATACTGCGTGTTCTACCGTTACAAGTGCGAAACTTCTATATTGTGATATTCTCGTTAAAGCGCATGCAAGCATCGTGAAACCTTAAAGAACAATGTCATTTAGCGAGATACAACGTTCTGTACTGCAATAAGTTGGTGAAAAACTGTGAGGTTATGCAAATATGGTAATTGTGAACAAAACAGTGTAATAGAGCGTTTTTAGATACAAGTGCGAATGTTAGGTTAGGTTAAGATATGAACCGTCGTAAAACCGCATTAAACAATGTCACTTAGTGAGATGTAGTGTTTTTCAACATTACAAGTCGGGAACTACGATATCTAATGTGAAAGCGCATGAAACCGTCGTAATCTTGTAGAAAACATTGTAAAGTGGTGAGTAAAACGTTTTCTAACGATAGAAGTGCGAAGGTTAGGTTAGGTTAGGTTAGTTTAAGCTAGGTAGCGTCGTGAAACTACCAAAAACGACGTCATCTAACGAGATAGTGTTGTTTTATAGCGAGTATTAAACTGCGATAGGTGAAATGTTGTGAAAGCACACAAAACGGCATGAACAAGCCAAATACTGCGTGTTCTACCGTTACAAGTGCGAAACTGCTATATTGTGATATTCTCGTAAAGCGCATGCAAGCATCGTGAAACCTTAAAGAACAATGTCATTTAGCGAGATACAACGTTCTGTACTGCAATAAGTTGGTGAGAAACTGTGAGGTTAAGCAAATATGGTAATTGTGAACAAAACAGTGTAATAGAGCGTTTTTAGATACAAGTGCGAATGTTAGGTTAGGTTAAGATATGAACCGTCGTAAAACCGCATTAAACAAATGTCAATTAGTGAGATGCAGTGTTTTTCACCATTAAAAGTCGGGAACTGCGATATCTAATGTGAAAGCGCTTGCAAACGTCGTTAGGTTAGGTTAGGTTAGGTTAGGTTAGGTTACGTTAGGTTAGGTTTGGTTAGGTTAGGTTAGGTTAGGTTATGTTAGGTTAGGTTGGGTTAGGTTAGGTTAGGTTACGTTAGGTTAAGGTATGAACCGTCGTAAAACCGCATTAAACAATGTCACTTAGTGAGTTGCAGTGTTTTTCACCTTTACAAGTTGGGAACTGCGATATCTACAGTGAAAGCACTTGACACCGTCGTAATGTTGTAGAAAGCAATGTAAAGTAGCGAGTAAAACGTTTTCTAACGATAGAAGTGCGAAGGTTATGTTAGGTTGAGTTATGTTAGTTTAAGCTAGGTAGCGTCGTGAAACCACCAAAAACGACGTCATCTAACGAGATAGTGTTGTTTTATTGCGAGTACGAAACTGCGATAGGTAAAATGTTGTGAAAGCACACAAAACGGCATGAACAAGCCAAATACTGCGTGTTGTACCGTTACAAGTGCGAAACTGCTATGTTGTGACATTCTCGGTAAAGCGCATGCAAGTATCGTGAAACCTTAAAGAACGATGTCATTTAGCGAGATACAGCGTTCTGTACTGTAATAAGTTGGTGAGAAACTGTGAGGTCAAGCAAATATCGTAATTGTGAACGAAACAGTGTAATTGGCGTCTTTAGATACAAGTGCGAATGTTAGGTTAGGTTGACATATCAACCGTCGTAAAACCGCATTAAACAATCTCACTTAGTGAGATGTAGTGTTTTTCAACATTACAAGTCGGGAACTACGATATCTAATGTGAAAGCGCATGAAACCGTCGTAATCTTGTAGAAAACATTGTAAAGTTGCGAATAAAACGTTTTCTAACGATAAAAGTGCAAAGGTTAGGTTAGGTTAGGTTAGGTTAAGCTAGGTAGCGTCGTGAAACTAGCAAAAACGACGTCATCTAACTAGATAGTGTTGGTTTATTGCGAGTATTAAACTGCGATAGGTGAAATGTTGTGAAAGCACACAAAACGGAATGAACAAGCCAAATACTGCGTGTTCTACCGTTACAAGTGCGAAACTGCTATATTGTGATATTCTCGTTAAAGCGCATGCAAGCATCGTGAAACCTTAAAAAACAATGTCATTTAGGAAGATACAGCGTTCTGTACTGCAATAAGTTGGTGAAAAACTGTGAGGTTATGCAAATATCGTAATTGTGAACAAAACAGTGTAATAGAGCGTTTTTAGATACAAGTGCGAATGTTAGGTTAGGTTAAGATATGAACCGTCGTAAAACCGCAATAAACAATGTCAATTAGTGAGATGCAGTGTTTTTCACCATTAAAAGTGGGGAACTGCGATATCTAATGTGAAAGCGCTTGCAACCGTCGTTAGGTTAGGTTAGGTTAGGTTAGGTTAGGTTAGGTTAGATTAGGTTAGGTTGGGTTGAGTTGGGTTAGGTTAGGTTAGGTTAGGTTAGGTTGGGTTAGGTTAGGTTAGGTTAGGTTAGGTTACGTTAGGTTAGGTTAGGTTACGTTAGGTTAGGTTAGGTTACGTTAGGTTAGGTTAGGTTAGGTAAGGATAATTTGGTTAGGTTAGGTAAGGTTAGGTTAGGTTAGGTTAGGTTAGGTTGGGTTGGGTGTTGTTGGGTTGGGTTGGGTTGGGTTAGGTTGGGTTAGGTTAGGTTAGGTTACGTTAGGCTAGGTTAGGTTAGGTTAGGTTACGTTAGGTAATGTTAGGTTAGGTTAGGTTACGTTAGGTTAGGTTAGGTCAGGTAAGGTTAGGTTACGTTAGAATAGGTTAGGTTAGGTTAGGTTACGTTAGGTTAGGTTAAGTTAGGTTAGGTTAGGTTTGGTTAGGTTAGGTTAGGTTAGCTTAGGTTAGGTTAGATTGGGTTGGGTTGGGTTAGGTTGGGTTAGGTTAGGTTAGGTTAGGTTAGGTTGGGTTAGGTTAGTTTAGGTTAGGTTAGGTTAGGTTAGGTTGGGTCGGGTTGGGTTAGGTTAGGTTAGGTTAGGTAAGGTTAGGTTAGGTTAGGTTAGGTTAGGTTAAGATATGAACCGCGCTAAAACGGCATTAAACAATGTCACTTAGTGAGATGCAGTGTTTTTCACCTTTACAAGTTGGGAACTGCGATATCTAATGTGAAAGCGCTTGAAACCGTCGTAATGTTGTAGAAAGCAATGTAAAGTAGCGAGTAAAACGTTTTCTAACGATAGAAGTGCGAAGGTTATGTAAGGTTGAGTTATGTTAGTTTAAGCTAGGTAGCGTCGTGAAACCACCAAAAACGACGTCATCTAACGAGATAGTGTTGTTTTATTGCGAGTAATAAACTGCGATATGTGAAATGTTGTGAAAGCACACAAAACGGCATGAACAAGCCAAATACTGCGTGTTCTACCGTTACAAGTGCGAAACTGCTATATTGTGATATTCTCGTTAAAGCGCATGCAAGCATCGTGAAACCTTAAAGAACAATGTCCGTTAGCGAGATACAGCGTTCTGTACTGCAATAAGTTGGTGAAAAACTGTGAGGTTATGCAAATATCGTAATTGTGAACGAAACAGTGTAATAGAGCGTTTTTCAATACAAGTACGAATGTTACGTTAGGTTAAGATATGAACCGTCGTAAAACCGCATTAAACAATGTCACTTAGTGAGATGCAGTGTTTTTCACCATTACAAGTCGGGAACTGCGATATATAATGTGAAAGCGCTTGCAAACGTCGTTAGGTTAGGTTAGGTTAGGTTAGGTTACGTTAGGTTAGGTTTGGTTAGGTTAGGTTAGGTTAGGTTATGTTAGGTTAGGTTGGGTTAGGTTAGGTTAGGTTACGTTAGGTTAAGGTATGAACCGTTGTAAAACCGCAATAAACAATGTCACTTAGTGAGATGCAGTGTTTTTCACCTTTACAAGTTGGGAACTGCGATATCTAATGTGAAAGCGCTTGAAACCGTCGTAATGTTGTAGAAAGCAATGTAAAGTAGCGAGTAAAACGTTTTCTAACGATAGAAGTGCGAAGGTTATGTTAGGTTGAGTTATGTTAGTTTAAGCTAGGTAGCGTCGTGAAACCACCAAAAACGACGTCATCTAACGAGATAGTGTTGTTTTATTGCGAGTACGAAACTGCGATAGGTAAAATGTGAAAGCACACAAAACGGCATGAACAAGCCGAATACTGCGTGTTGTACCGTTACAAGTGCGAAACTGCGATGTTTTGACATTCTCGGTAAAGCGCATGCAAGTATCGTGAAACCTTAAAGAACGATGTCATTTAGCGAGATACAGCGTTCTGTACTGTAATAAGTTGGTGAGAAACTGTGAGGTCAAGCAAATATCGTAATTGTGAACGAAACAGTGTAATTGAGCGTCTTTAGATACAAGTGCGAATGTTAGGTTAGGTTGACATATCAACCGTCGTAAAACCGCATTAAACAATGTCACTTAGTGAGATGTAGTGTTTTTCAACATTACAAGTCGGGAACTACGATATCTAATGTGAAAGCGCATGAAACCGTCGTAATCTTGTAGAAAACATTGTAAAGTTGCGAGTAAAACGTTTTCTAACGATAGAAGTGCGAAGGTTAGGTTAGGTTAGGTTAGTTTAAGCTAGGTAGCGTCGTGAAACTACCAAAAACGACGTCATCTAACGAGATAGTGTTGTTTTATAGCGAGTATTAAACTGCGATAGGTGAAGTGTTGTGAAAGCACACAAAACGGCATGAACAAGCCAAATACTGCGTGTTCTACCGTTACAAGTGCGAAACTGCTATATTGTGATATTCTCGTTAAAGCGCATGCAAGCATCGTGAAACCTTAAAGAACAATGTCATTTAGCGAGATACAACGTTCTGTACTGCAATAAGTTGGTGAAAAACTGTGAGGTTATGCAAATATGGTAATTGTGAACAAAACAGTGTAATAGAGCGTTTTTAGATACAAGTGCGAATGTTAGGTCAGGTTAAGATATGAACCGTCGTAAAACCGCATTAAACAATGTCACTTAGTGAGATGCAGTGTTTTTCACCATTAAAAGTCGGGAACTGCGATATCTAATGTGAAAGCGCTTGCAACCGTCGTTAGGTTAGGTTAGGTTAGGTTAGGTTAGGTTTTGTTAGGTTAGGTTAGGTTAGGTTAGGTTAGATTAGGTTAGGTTGGGTTGAGTTGGCTTGGGTTAGGTTAGGTTAGGTTAGGTTGGGTTAGGTTAGGTTAGGTTAGGTTACGTTAGCTTAGGTTAGGTTATGTTAGGTTAGGTTAGGTTAGGTTAGGTTACGTTAGGTTAGGTTAGGTTAGGTAAGGATAATTTGGTTAGGTTAGGTAAGGTTAGGTTAGGTTAGGTTAGGTTACGTTAGGTTAGGTTAAGTTAGGTTAGGTTAGGTTTGGTTAGGTTAGCTTAGGTTAGGTTAGGTTGGGTTGGGTTGGGTTGGGTTGGCTTAGGTTAGGTTAGGTTAGGTTAGGTTGGGTTAGGTTAGTTTAGGTTAGGTTAGGTTAGGTTGGGTTGGGTTAGGTTAGGTTAGGTAAGGTTAGGTTAGGTTAGGTTAGGTTACGTTAGGTTAAGGTATGAACCGTCGTAAAACCGCATTAAACAATGTCACTTAGTGAGATGCAGTGTTTTTCACCTTTACAAGTTGGGAACTGTGATATCTAATGTGAAAGCGCTTGAAACCGTCGTATTGTTGTAGGAAGCAATGTAAAGTAGCGAGTAAAACGTTTTCTAACGATAGAAGTGCGAAGGTTATGTTAGGTTGAGTTATGTTAGTTTAAGCTAGGTAGCGTCGTGAAACTACCAAAAACAACGTCATCTAACGAGATAGTGTTGTTTTATTGCGAGTACGAAACTGCGATAGGTGAAATGTTGTAAAAGCACACCAGACGGCATGAACAAGCCAAATACTGCGTGTTGTACCGTTACAAGTGCGAAACTGCTATGTTGTGATATTCTCGTTAAAGCGCATGCAAGCATCGTGAAACCTTAAAGAACGATGTCATTTAGCGAGATACAGCGTTCTGTACTGCAATAAGTTGGTGAAAAACTGTGAGGTTATGCAAATATCGTAATTGTGAACGAAACAGTGTAATAGAGCGTTTTTCAATACAAGTACGAATGTTAGGTTAGGTTAAGATATGAACCGTCGTAAAACCGCATTAAACAATGTCACTTAGTGAGATGCAGTGTTTTTCACCATTACAAGTCGGGAAGTGCGATATCTAATGTGAAAGCGCTTGCAAACGTCGTTAGGTTAGGTTAGGTTAGGTTAGGTTACGTTAGGTTAGGTTTGGTTAGGTTAGGTTAGGTTAGGTTAGGTTATGTTAGGTTAGGTTAGGCTAGGTTAAGATATGAACCGCGCTAAAACGGCATTAAACAATGTCACTTAGTGAGATGCAGTGTTTTTCACCTTTACAAGTTGGGAACTGCGATATCTAATATGAAAGCGCTTGAAACCGTCGTAATGTTGTAGAAAGCAATGTAAAGTAGCGAGTAAAACGTTTTCTTACGATAGAAGTGCGAAGGTTATGTTAGGTTGAGTTATGTTAGTCTAAGCTAGGTAGCGTCGTGAAACCACCAAAAACGACGTCATCTAACGAGATAGTGTTGTTTTATTGCGAGTATTAAACTGCGATAGGTGAAATGTTGTGAAAGCACACAAAACGGCATGAACAAGCCAAATACTGCGTGTTCTACCGTTACAAGTGCGAAACTGCTATATTGTGATATTCTCGTTAAAGCGCATGCAAGCATCGTGAAACCTTAAAGAACAATGTCATTTAGCGAGATACAGCGTTCTGTACTGCAATAAGTTGGTGAAAAACTGTGAGGTTATGCAAATATCGTAATTGTGAACGAAACAGTGTAATAGAGCGTTTTTCAATACAAGTACGAATGTTAGGTTAGGTTAAGATATGAACCGTCGTAAAACCGCATTAAACAATGTCACTTAGTGAGATGCAGTGTTTTTCACCATTACAAGTCGGGAACTGCGATATCTAATGTGAAAGCGCTTGCAAACGTCGTTAGGTTAGGTTAGGTTAGGTTAGGTTAGGTTAGGTTACGTTAGGTTAGGTTTGGTTAGGTTAGGTTAGGTTAGGTTACGTTAGGTTAAGGTATGAACCGTCGTAAAACCGCATTAAACAATGTCACTTAGTGAGATGCAGTGTTTTTCACCTTTACAAGTTGGGAACTGCGATATCTACAGTGAAAGCACTTGAAACCGTCGTAATGTTGTAGAAAGCAATGTAAAGTAGCGAGTAAAACGTTTTCTAACGATAGAAGTGCGAAGGTTATGTTAGGTTGAGTTATGTTAGTTTAAGCTAGGTAGCGTCGTGAAACCACCAAAAACGACGTCATCTAACGAGATAGTGTTGTTTTATTGCGAGTACAAAACTGCGATAGGTAAAATGTTGTGAAAGCACACAAAACGGCATGAACAAGCCAAATACTGCGTGTTGTACCGTTACAAGTGCGAAACTGCTATGTTGTGACATTCTCGGTAAAGCGCATGCAAGTATCGTGAAACCTTAAAGAACGATGTCATTTAGCGAGATACAGCGTTCTGTACTGTAATAAGTTGGTGAGAAACTGTGAGGTCAAGCAAATATCGTAATTGTGAACGAAACAGTGTAATTGAGCGTCTTTAGATACAAGTGCGAATGTTAGGTTAGGTTGACATATCAACCGTCGTAAAACCGCATTAAACAATCTCACTTAGTGAGATGTAGTGTTTTTCAACATTACAAGTCCGGAACTACGATATCTAATGTGAAAGCGCATGAAACCGTCGTAATCTTGTAGAAAACATTGTAAAGTTGCGAATAAAACGTTTTCTAACGATAGAAGTGCGAAGGTTAGGTTAGGTTAAGCTAGGTAGCGTCGTGAAACTACCAAAAACGACGTCATCTAACGAGATAGTGTTGTTTTATTGCGAGTATTAAACTGCGATAGGTGAAATGTTGTGAAAGCACACAAAACGGAATGAACAAGCCAAATACTGCGTGTTCTACCGTTACAAGTGCGAAACTGCTATATTGTGATATTCTCGTTAAAGCGCATGCAAGCATCGTGAAACCTTAAAAAACAATGTCATTTAGGAAGATAAGCGTTCTGTACTGCAATAAGTTGGTGAAAAACTGTGAGGTTATGCAAATATCGTAATTGTGAACAAAACAGTGTAATAGAGCGTTTTTAGATACAAGTGCGAATGTTAGGTTAGGTTAAGATATGAACCGTCGTAAAACCGCAATAAACAATGTCAATTAGTGAGATGCAGTGTTTTTCACCATTAAAAGTGGGGAACTGCGATATCTAATGTGAAAGCGCTTGCAACCGTCGTTAGGTTAGGTTAGGTTAGGTTAGGTTTGGTTAGGTTAGGTTAGGTTAGGTTAGATTAGGTTAGGTTGGGTTGAGTTGGGTTAGGTTAGGTTAGGTTAGGTTGGGTTAGGTTAGGTTAGGTTAGGTTAGGTTACGTTAGGTTAGGTTAGGCTACGTTAGGTTAGGTTAGGTTACGTTAGGTTAGGTTAGGTTAGGTAAGGATAATTTGGTTAGGTTAGGTAAGGTTAGGTTAGGTTAGGTTAGGTTGGGTTGGGTGTTGTTGGGTTGGGTTGGGTTGGGTTAGGTTGGGTTAGGTTAGGTTAGGTTACGTTAGGCTAGGTTAGGTTAGGTTAGGTTACGTTAGGTAATGTTAGGTTAGGTTAGGTTACGTTAGGTTAGGTTAGGTCAGGTAAGGTTAGGTTACGTAGAATAGGTTAGGTTAGGTTAGGTTACGTTAGGTTAGGTTAAGTTAGGTTAGGTTAGGTTTGGTTAGGTTAGGTTAGGTTAGCTTAGGGTAGGTTAGATTGGGTTGGGTTGGGTTAGGTTGGGTTAGGTTAGGTTAGGTTAGGTTAGGTTGGGTTAGGTTAGTTTAGGTTAGGTTAGGTTAGGTTAGGTTGGGTCGGGTTGGGTTAGGTTAGGTTAGGTTAGGTAAGGTTAGGTTAGGTTAGGTTAGGTTAAGATATGAACCGCGCTAAAACGGCATTAAACAATGTCACTTAGTGAGATGCAGTGTTTTTCACCTTTACAAGTTGGGAACTGCGATATCTAATGTGAAAGCGCTTGAAACCGTCGTAATGTTGTAGAAAGCAATGTAAAGTAGCGAGTAAAACGTTTTGTAACGATAGAAGTGCGAAGGTTATGTTAGGTTGAGTTATGTTAGTTTAAGCTAGGTAGCGTCGTGAAACCACCAAAAACGACGTCATCTAACGAGATAGTGTTGTTTTATTGCGAGTAATAAACTGCGATAGGTGAAATGTTGTGAAAGCACACAAAACGGCATGAACAAGCCAAATACTGCGTGTTCTACCGTTACAAGTGCGAAACTGCTATATTGTGATATTCTCGTTAAAGCGCATGCAAGCATCGTGAAACCTTAAAGAACAATGTCCGTTAGCGAGATACAGCGTTCTGTACTGCAATAAGTTGGTGAAAAACTGTGAGGTTATGCAAATATCGTAATTGTGAACGAAACAGTGTAATAGAGCGTTTTTCAATACAAGTACGAATGTTAGGTTAGGTTAAGATATGAACCGTCGTAAAACCGCATTAAACAATGTCACTTAGTGAGATGCAGTGTTTTTCACCATTACAAGTCGGGAACTGCGATATATAATGTGAAAGCGCTTGCAAACGTCGTTAGGTTAGGTTAGGTTAGGTTAGGTTACGTTAGGTTAGGTTTGGTTAGGTTAGGTTAGGTTAGGTTATGTTAGGTTAGGTTGGGTTAGGTTAGGTTAGGTTACGTTAGGTTAAGGTATGAACCGTTGTAAAACCGCAATAAACAATGTCACTTAGTGAGATGCAGTGTTTTTCACCTTTACAAGTTGGGAACTGCGATATCTAATGTGAAAGCGCTTGAAACCGTCGTAATGTTGTAGAAAGCAATGTAAAGTAGCGAGTAAAACGTTTTCTAACGATAGAAGTGCGAAGGTTATGTTAGGTTGAGTTATGTTAGTTTAAGCTAGGTAGCGTCGTGAAACCACCAAAAACGACGTCATCTAACGAGATAGTGTTGTTTTATTGCGAGTACGAAACTGCGATAGGTAAAATGTGAAAGCACACAAAACGGCATGAACAAGCCGAATACTGCGTGTTGTACCGTTACAAGTGCGAAACTGCTATGTTTTGACATTCTCGGTAAAGCGCATGCAAGTATCGTGAAACCTTAAAGAACGATGTCATTTAGCGAGATACAGCGTTCTGTACTGTAATAAGTTGGTGAGAAACTGTGAGGTCAAGCAAATATCGTAATTGTGAACGAAACAGTGTAATTGAGCGTCTTTAGATACAAGTGCGAATGTTAGGTTAGGTTGACATATCAACCGTCGTAAAACCGCATTAAACAATGTCACTTAGTGAGATGTAGTGTTTTTCAACATTACAAGTCGGGAACTACGATATCTAATGTGAAAGCGCATGAAACCGTCGTAATCTTGTAGAAAACATTGTAAAGTTGCGAGTAAAACGTTTTCTAACGATAGAAGTGCGAAGGTTAGGTTAGGTTAGGTTAGTTTAAGCTAGGTAGCGTCGTGAAACTACCAAAAACGACGTCATCTAACGAGATAGTGTTGTTTTATAGCGAGTATTAAACTGCGATAGGTGAAGTGTTGTGAAAGCACACAAAACGGCATGAACAAGCCAAATACTGCGTGTTCTACCGTTACAAGTGCGAAACTGCTATATTGTGATATTCTCGTTAAAGCGCATGCAAGCATCGTGAAACCTTAAAGAACAATGTCATTTAGCGAGATACAACGTTCTGTACTGCAATAAGTTGGTGAAAAACTGTGAGGTTATGCAAATATGGTAATTGTGAACAAAACAGTGTAATAGAGCGTTTTTAGATACAAGTGCGAATGTTAGGTTAGGTTAAGATATGAACCGTCGTAAAACCGCATTAAACAATGTCACTTAGTGAGATGCAGTGTTTTTCACCATTAAAAGTCGGGAACTGCGATATCTAATGTGAAAGCGCTTGCAACCGTCGTTAGGTTAGGTTAGGTTAGGTTAGGTTTTGTTAGGTTAGGTTAGGTTAGGTTAGGTTAGATTAGGTTAGGTTGGGTTGAGTTGGGTTGGGTTAGGTTAGGTTAGGTTAGGTTGGGTTAGGTTAGGTTAGGTTAGGTTACTGTGATGCAAGGTTCTTGTTGCTGATTTGTTTCTCCCGGGCTGAGCCTCAGAGAGTTTTTCTAATAAGGACAAAGCCGTTCGGTTTCCAAGAAACACACAAAAAGTTTAATTGAAAAGAAAAAAAAGCAAAGATTCCTCACAAAACAAAACACTTAATAAACAGTTGACTGGACATGACGAAACACATCTGTAAACACCCAACAAAAACGTTCAAAGTCAGTAACCAAACCTAACGTTCGAAAGGGGCTGAGTGATGGGAGTAGCGCAAGATATCTGTTCGGTCTCACCCACACGCGGAATTCCGCCGACGATGAGCAAACCGGAACGCGGTGATTCCGGCTTCAGGACGCGGGCAGGACGGGGATGAAGGAACGCTGGCTGCTGACGACACGTCGAGAAACCAGGCCGGAACGTGGTGGCTCTGGCTTTAGGAGTGTGGACCCGTCTGTGACGAGAGAACGCAGGCTGGTGGTGACGCGTCAGAGAACCAGGGTCGACCTAGTCAAGCAGCTGGGCGCACAGCTCGGGCCCGGAGCCCGACGGCTGTAGCTCGCCTGCCGGAACCAAAGTCCGCAGGCCCTGGAAAGGAGTTCAGGACCGGATGGCCACGGTCCTTTGGAGCGGGAACACGACGGCAGGAGGCCCCGGCCGGTTGAAGACCTGCAGGCTCGGGTCCTACGCCCGACGGCCCATCTTCAGCGCCCGGTCCGGTGACGACCTTCCGCTTGCCCCGTCTTCTTCGAACTCCCTTTGCTCTCGTCTGCTCAGGCTCCTGCTTCAGCTCTGGCCCACTTGTCTCGTTCTCATTGGCCTTTCAAAACTCCGTGGTGATCAGCCATTGGCCTTGAAATCTCCGTGTTCGCTGCCCATTGGATGTTTTACCTTTTGTTTACTTCACGTCCTGCCACGCATCCTCGTGCTTGACGCTCTTTAACGTCGTCATTCTTGTTTAAGCAGCACCGCACGTGCACTCTGGTATTTCTCCTTTTGTTTTTTTTTTTTTTTCCGTGACGCGCACTTTTCGAAGGCGCGCACTTTGAACGCGCACCACACATCACATACGCCCCCCTTTCATTCAAGTTTTTTTTTTTAGAAAAAAAAAACTGCCGATGAGTGCGCGTTCTGCACTACGTCACAATTACACCACATATTTGCACCACGCAGTTCAACACATCACACCGATGGCACCACACTGCTTCTTCGTTGACATGTCTCACGTCGAAACACCGAGTCCACAGAACGTAACATTCAACCAACAACAATAAGAAAAGTTTTTTTTTTTTTTTCGAGAAGAAAAAAAAAACTGCCGTTGAGTGCACGTTTCGCACTGCACCACAATTTACCCACATATGTCCGCCACACAGTTCACTGCATTGCCCAAAGGTCCACATTCACTAACCTCAAAATACGCAAGAAGTGAGAAAAAGTATGGACACATCTAGCGGATTGTGAAAATCCCCAAATTAGTAGTACACCACCCCTTTTTTTTTATCATATATATACCCTATCATCTCAAAAACTATACATCATGTTAATGTTACATTGCATGTAACTTCTTCAAATATTTACAAGCAACACCCTTCCATGGTCCGCAAGCAAGATCCAAAAGAAACCAGCGGGAAATCGAATTTGACGCTTAAGTTATAGCGTCCCATACAAGACGTTTAACTGCTCTAACCATTTGACAAGAGTAAGGAATCGGAAGCCAGTGGAAGAATTCTCGACCGTAAGCTCGTATGAACCTAAAGCTGTGTATCACCAGGTTCCCAACCTCGAAATCACAAGCATACACGCTGGAATGTCTGTATGCCAGTCGGAGGCGTTGCCTCCAGGCGCACCAGTACAACCACGCCTGAATCATTTCATCCTTCCCACGAACGCCTTGCTTGAGCTCGTAAGCCGCTAATCGTTGAGACATCCTAACAGAAGCGACCTCTTCAACCGAAGATGCCAAAGAGCACCAGTCGGCGTCCTTCCTCGTACAATAACCTGCTGGACCATTACTGCCTTCTGGTTCACTTTCCATCCCTTCAGCTTTCTGTATTGCTTGTTCATCAATACTTTCAACCCTTCTGCCTGGGTCATCGTGATTACCCTCATTGTCACATATAGCTGACCTACATTGCAACTCTACTCTCTGTTCTTCAACAAGTGCTTTTGCATTTTGCTCCAATATTCTTCTAAAAGCATCATCTACAATTTCCCGAGAACACAAGCCATCTCTCTGTATGGGCAAGTTATAATCATGGTGAAAAACCATGTCCGTAGCGTCTGTTGCTATCTCCAGTGGCCCAAAACAATAGGTAGCTGCTACATCAGAGCTTTCATTATGGCATTCGCCGGCATTACCTAGGAGACCTTTTATTGCTCCTTCAGCGGAGCTATTCAGAGGCAATCCTACCTCTGAATAAAGTGCGCTTGACCTCTCACAGGTTTCAAGATACCCTTTACTCTGAATGGAACGTTCTTGTTCCATGCTCACGAAGCATTCCTGCGCTTCAATAAGCTTATCGAGTCTCCTAGTCTTTTGACTGTTTACCTCCCTGTCATACTCTTTCAGAGTTTCTTTCTCTAGCGAAAGGTCATGACGAGGTACAGGGTCAGTCTCACGTAAATTCAAATCGCTCCCGATGTAACTGCTTTCAGAGCACACCTCATCCACTGGTTGACTACTCTGGCTCTCAGACCACGTATATTCAGCGTTCTCCCTCTCAAGCCACTGCTGCAAATCCTCATATTCTAGTTCCAACAGTCTCTTCTTTTCGCGCATCTCTATCTCGAGCAGCCTTTTCTTTTCACGCATTTCTAGCTCAAGCTGCTCCTTCTTAGCGCGTGTCTCTCGCTCGAGCTTCTCTCTCCTAGCCCGTGTTTCTCGCTCGAACTCCTCTCTCTTAGCGTGTGTTTGCAATGCAATCTGCTGCTTTTTAGCGTCACATATCGCAGCCCGTTCCTCTTGCGCTTGCGCCATTTGCTTGTCGTACCACTCCTTGAACTCCGCTCCCTTGAGACTTATACTCTCCGCCAGATCTAATAATTCCGAAGTGCTTTTCATGGCTTTCATCGCGTCGAAAAATCTACATGAAAAACAAACGACTTTGTCCTGTCGCTGCGGACGCCAATTTGTGATGCAGGGTTCTTTGTTGCTGATTTGTTTCTCCCGGGCTGAGCCTCAGAGAGTTTTTCTAATAAGGACAAAGCCGTTCGGTTTCCAAGAAACACACAAAAAGTTTAATTGAAAAGAAAAAAAAGCAAAGATTCCTCACAAAACAAAACACTTAATAAACAGTTGACTGGACATGACGAAACACATCTGTAAACACCCAACAAAAACGTTCAAAGTCAGTAACCAAACCTAACGTTCGAAAGGGGCTGAGTGATGGGAGTAGCGCAAGATATCTGTTCGGTCTCACCCACACGCTGAATTCCGCCGACGATGAGCAAACCGGAACGCGGTGATTCCGGCTTCAGGACGCGGGCAGGACGGGGATGAAGGAACGCTGGCTGCTGACGACACGTCGAGAAACCAGGCCGGAACGTGGTGGCTCTGGCTTTAGGAGTGTGGACCCGTCTGTGACGAGAGAACGCAGGCTGGTGGTGACGCGTCAGAGAACCAGGGTCGACCTAGTCAAGCAGCTGGGCGCACAGCTCGGGCCCGGAGCCCGACGGCTGTAGCTCGCCTGCCGGAACCAAAGTCCGCAGGCCCTGGAAAGGAGTTCAGGACCGGATGGCCACGGTCCTTTGGAGCGGGAACACGACGGCAGGAGGCCCCGGCCGGTTGAAGACCTGCAGGCTCGGGTCCTACGCCCGACGGCCCATCTTCAGCGCCCGGTCCGGTGACGACCTTCCGCTTGCCCCGTCTTCTTCGAACTCCCTTTGCTCTCGTCTGCTCAGGCTCCTGCTTCAGCTCTGGCCCACTTGTCTCGTTCTCATTGGCCTTTCAAAACTCCGTGGTGATCAGCCATTGGCCTTGAAATCTCCGTGTTCGCTGCCCATTGGATGTTTTACCTTTTGTTTACTTCACGTCCTGCCACGCATCCTCGTGCTTGACGCTCTTTAACGTCGTCATTCTTGTTTAAGCAGCACCGCACGTGCACTCTGGTATTTCTCCTTTTGTTTTTTTTTTTTTCCGTGACGCGCACTTTTCGAAGGCGCGCACTTTGAACGCGCACCACACATCACAGTTACGTTAGCTTAGGTTAGGTTACGTTAGGTTAGGTTAGGTTAGGTTAGGTTACGTTAGGTTAGGTTAGGTTAGGTAAGGATAATTTGGTTAGGTTAGGTAAGGTTAGGTTAGGTTAGGTTAGGTTACGTTAGGTTAGGTTAAGTTAGGTTAGGTTAGGTTTGGTTAGGTTAGCTTAGGTTAGGTTAGGTTGGGTTGGGTTGGGTTGGGTTGGGTTAGGTTAGGTTAGGTTAGGTTAGGTTGGGTTAGGTTAGTTTAGGTTAGGTTAGGTTAGGTTGGGTTGGGTTAGGTTAGGTTAGGTAAGGTTAGGTTAGGTTAGGTTAGGTTACGTTAGGTTAAGGTATGAACCGTCGTAAAACCGCATTAAACAATGTCACTTAGTGAGATGCAGTGTTTTTCACCTTTACAAGTTGGGAACTGTGATATCTAATGTGAAAGCGCTTGAAACCGTCGTATTGTTGTAGGAAGCAATGTAAAGTAGCGAGTAAAACGTTTTCTAACGATAGAAGTGCGAAGGTTATGTTAGGTTGAGTTATGTTAGTTTAAGCTAGGTAGCGTCGTGAAACTACCAAAAACAACGTCATCTAACGAGATAGAGTTGTTTTATTGCGAGTACGAAACTGCGATAGGTGAAATGTTGTAAAAGCACACAAAATGGCATGAACAAGCCAAATACTGCGTGTTGTACCGTTACAAGTGCGAAACTGCTATGTTGTGATATTCTCGTTAAAGCGCATGCAAGCATCGTGAAACCTTAAAGAACGATGTCATTTAGCGAGATACAGCGTTCTGTACTGCAATAAGTTGGTGAAAAACTGTGAGGTTATGCAAATATCGTAATTGTGAACGAAACAGTGTAATAGAGCGTTTTTCAATACAAGTACGAATGTTAGGTTAGGTTAAGATATGAACCGTCGTAAAACCGCATTAAACAATGTCACTTAGTGAGATGCAGTGTTTTTCACCATTACAAGTCGGGAACTGCGATATCTAATGTGAAAGCGCTTGCAAACGTCGTTAGGTTAGGTTAGGTTAGGTTAGGTTAGGTTAGGTTAGGTTTGGTTAGGTTAGGTTAGGTTAGGTTACGTTAGGTTAAGGTATGAACCGTCGTAAAACCGCATTAAACAATGTCACTTAGTGAGATGCAGTGTTTTTCACCTTTACAAGTTGGGAACTGCGATATCTACAGTGAAAGCACTTGAAACCGTCGTAATGTTGTAGAAAGCAATGTAAAGTAGCGAGTAAAACGTTTTCTAACGATAGAAGTGCGAAGGTTATGTTAGGTTGAGTTATGTTAGTTTAAGCTAGGTAGCGTCGTGAAACCACCAAAAACGACGTCATCTAACGAGATAGTGTTGTTTTATTGCGAGTACAAAACTGCGATAGGTAAAATGTTGTGAAAGCACACAAAACGGCATGAACAAGCCAAATACTGCGTGTTGTACCGTTACAAGTGCGAAACTGCTATGTTGTGACATTCTCGGTAAAGCGCATGCAAGTATCGTGAAACCTTAAAGAACGATGTCATTTAGCGAGATACAGCGTTCTGTACTGTAATAAGTTGGTGAGAAACTGTGAGGTCAAGCAAATATCGTAATTGTGAACGAAACAGTGTAATTGAGCGTCTTTAGATACAAGTGCGAATGTTAGGTTAGGTTGACATATCAACCGTCGTAAAACCGCATTAAACAATCTCACTTAGTGAGATGTAGTGTTTTTCAACATTACAAGTCCGGAACTACGATATCTAATGTGAAAGCGCATGAAACCGTCGTAATCTTGTAGAAAACATTGTAAAGTTGCGAATAAAACGTTTTCTAACGATAGAAGTGCGAAGGTTAGGTTAGGTTAAGGTAGGTAGCGTCGTGAAACTACCAAAAACGACGTCATCTAACGAGATAGTGTTGTTTTATTGCGAGTATTAAACTGCGATAGGTGAAATGTTGTGAAAGCACACAAAACGGAATGAACAAGCCAAATACTGCGTGTTCTACCGTTACAAGTGCGAAACTGCTATATTGTGATATTCTCGTTAAAGCGCATGCAAGCATCGTGAAACCTTAAAAAACAATGTCATTTAGGAAGATACAGCGTTCTGTACTGCAATAAGTTGGTGAAAAACTGTGAGGTTATGCAAATATCGTAATTGTGAACAAAACAGTGTAATAGAGCGTTTTTAGATACAAGTGCGAATGTTAGGTTAGGTTAAGATATGAACCGTCGTAAAACCGCAATAAACAATGTCAATTAGTGAGATGCAGTGTTTTTCACCATTAAAAGTGGGGAACTGCGATATCTAATGTGAAAGCGCTTGCAACCGTCGTTAGGTTAGGTTAGGTTAGGTTAGGTTTGGTTAGGTTAGGTTAGGTTAGGTTAGATTAGGTTAGGTTGGGTTGAGTTGGGTTAGGTTAGGTTAGGTTAGGTTGGGTTAGGTTAGGTTAGGTTAGGTTACGTTAGGTTAGGTTAGGCTACGTTAGGTTAGGTTAGGTTACGTTAGGTTAGGTTAGGTTAGGTAAGGATAATTTGGTTAGGTTAGGTAAGGTTAGGTTAGGTTAGGTTAGGTTGGGTTGGGTGTTGTTGGGTTGGGTTGGGTTAGGTTGGGTTAGGTTAGGTTAGGTTACGTTAGGCTAGGTTAGGTTAGGTTAGGTTACGTTAGGTAATGTTAGGTTAGGTTAGGTTACGTTAGGTTAGGTTAGGTCAGGTAAGGTTAGGTTACGTTAGAATAGGTTAGGTTAGGTTAGGTTACGTTAGGTTAGGTTAAGTTAGGTTAGGTTAGGTTTGGTTAGGTTAGGTTAGGTTAGCTTAGGTTAGGTTAGATTGGGTTGGGTTGGGTTAGGTTGGGTTAGGTTAGGTTAGGTTAGGTTGGGTTAGGTTAGTTTAGGTTAGGTTAGGTTAGGTTAGGTTGGGTCGGGTTGGGTTAGGTTAGGTTAGGTAAGGTTAGGTTAGGTTAGGTTACGTTAGGTTAAGGTATGAACCATCGTAAAACCGCATTAAACAATGTCACTTAGTGAGATGCAGTGTTTTTCACCTTTACAAGTTGGGAACTGTGATATCTAATGTGAAAGCGCTTGAAACCGTCGTAATGTTGTAGAAAGCAATGTAAAGGAGCGAGTAAAACGTTTTCTAACGATAGAAGTGCGAAGGTTATGTTAGGTTGAGTTATGTTAGTTTAAGCTAGGTAGCGTCGTGAAACTACCAAAAACAACGTCATCTAACGAGATAGTGTTGTTTTATTGCGAGTACGCAACTGCGATAGGTGAAATGTTGTGAAAGCACACAAAACGGCATGAACAAGCCAAATACTGCGTGTTGTACCGTTACAAGTGCGAAACTGCTATGTTGTGATATTCTCGTTAAAGCGCATGCAAGCATCGTGAAACCTTAAAGAACGATGTCATTTAGCGAGATACAGCGTTCTGAACTGTAATAAGTTGGTGAGAAACTGTGAGGTCAAGCAAATATCGTAATTGTGAACGAAACAGTGTAATAGAGCGTTTTTCAATACAAGTACGAATGTTAGGTTAGGTTAAGATATGAACCGTCGTAAAACCGCATTAAACAATGTCACTTAGTGAGATGCAGTGTTTTTCACCATTACAAGTCGGGAACTGCGATATCTAATGTGAAAGCGCTTGCAAACGTCGTTAGGTTAGGTTAGGTTAGGTTAGGTTAGGTTAGGTTACGTTAGGTTAGGTTTGGTTAGGTTAGGTTAGGTTAGGTTAGGTTATGTTAGGTTAGGTTAGGTTAGGTTAGGTTAGGTTAGGTTAAGATATGAACCGCGCTAAAACGGCATTAAACAATGTCACTTAGTGAGATGCAGTGTTTTTCACCTTTACAAGTTGGGAACTGCGATATCTAATGTGAAAGCGCTTGAAACCGTCGTAATGTTGTAGAAAGCAATGTAAAGTAGCGAGTAAAACGTTTTCTAACGATAGAAGTGCGAAGGTTATGTTAGGTTGAGTTATGTTAGTTTAAGCTAGGTAGCGTCGTGAAACCACCAAAAACGACGTCATCTAACGAGATAGTGTTGTTTTTTTGCGAATATTAAACTGCGATAGGTGAAATGTTGTGAAAGCACACAAAACGGCATGAACAAGCCAAATACTGCGTGTTCTACCGTTACAAGTGCGAAACTGCTATATTGTGATATTCTCATTAAAGCGCATGCAAGCATCGTGAAACCTTAAAGAACAATGTCATTTAGCGAGATACAGCGTTCTGTACTGCAATAAGTTGGTGAAAAACTGTGAGGTTATGCAAATATCGTAATTGTGAACGAAACAGTGTAATAGAGCGTTTTTCAATACAAGTACGAATGTTAGGTTAGGTTAAGATATGAACCGTCGTAAAACCGCATTAAACAATGTCACTTAGTGAGATGCAGTGTTTTTCACCATTACAAGTCGGGAACTGCGATATCTAATGTGAAAGCGCTTGCAAACGTCGTTAGGTTAGGTTAGGTTAGGTTAGGTTAGGTTAGGTTTGGTTAGGTTAGGTTAGGTTAGGTTATGTTAGGTTAGGTTGGGTTAGGTCAGGTTAGGTTACGTTAGGTTAAGGTATGAACCGTTGTAAAACCGCAATAAACAATGTCACTTAGTGAGATGCAGTGTTTTTCACCTTTACAAGTTGGGAACTGCGATATCTAATGTGAAAGCGCTTGAAACCGTCGTAATGTTGTAGAAAGCAATGTAAAGTAGCGAGTAAAACGTTTTCTAACGATAGAAGTGCGAAGGTTATGTTAGGTTGAGTTATGTTAGTTTAAGCTAGGTAGCGTCGTGAAACCACCAAAAACGACGTCATCTAACGAGATAGTGTTGTTTTATTGCGAGTACGAAATTGCGATAGGTAAAATGTGAAAGCACACAAAACGGCATGAACAAGCCAAATACTGCGTGTTGTACCGTTACAAGTGCGAAACTGCTATGTTTTGACATTCTCGGTAAAGCGCATGCAAGTATCGTGAAACCTTAAAGAACGATGTCATTTAGCGAGATACAGCGTTCTGTACTGTAATAAGTTGGTGAGAAACTGTGAGGTCAAGCAAATATCGTAATTGTGAACGAAACAGTGTAATTGAGCGTCTTTAGATACAAGTGCGAATGTTAGGTTAGGTTGACATATCAACCGTCGTAAAACCGCATTAAACGATGTCACTTAGTGAGATGTAGTGTTTTTCAACATTACAAGTCGGGAACTACGATATCTAATGTGAAAGCGCATGAAACCGTCGTAATGTTGTAGAAAACATTGTAAAGTTGCGAGTAAAACGTTTTCTAACGATAGAAGTGCGAAGGTTAGGTTAGGTTAGTTTAAGCTAGGTAGCGTCGTGAAACTACCAAAAACGACGTCATCTAACGAGACAGTGTTGTTTTATAGCGAGTATTAAACTGCGATAGGTGAAGTGTTGTGAAAGCACATAAAACGGCATGAACAAGCCAAATACTGCGTGTTCTACCGTTACAAGTGCGAAACTGCTATATTGTGATATTCTCGTTAAAGCGCATGCAAGCATCGTGAAACCTTAAAGAACAATGTCATTTAGCGAGATACAACGTTCTGTACTGCAATAAGTTGGTGAAAAACTGTGAGGTTATGCAAATATGGTAATTGTGAACAAAACAGTGTAATAGAGCGTTTTTAGATACAAGTGCGAATGTTAGGTTAGGTTAAGAGATGAACCGTCGTAAAACCGCATTAAACAATGTCAATTAGTGAGATGCAGTGTTTTTCACCATTAAAAGTCGGGAACTGCGATATCTAATGTGAAAGCGCTTGCAACCGTCGTTAGGTTAGGTTAGGTTAGGTTAGGTTAGGTTTTGTTAGGTTAGGTTAGGTTAGGTTAGGTTAGATTAGGTTAGGTTGGGTTGAGTTGAGTTGGGTTGGGTTAGGTTAGGTTAGGTTAGGTTGGGTTAGGTTAGGTTAGGTTAGGTTACGTTAGCTTAGGTTAGGTTACGTTAGGTTAGGTTAGGTTAGGTTAGGTTAGGTAAGGATAATTTGGTTAGGTAAGGATAATTTGGTTAGAATAGGTTAGGTTAGGTTAGGTTACGTTAGGTTAGGTTAAGTTAGGTTAGGTTAGGTTTGGTTAGGTTAGGTTAGGTTAGCTTAGGTTAGGTTAGATTGGGTTGGGTTGGGTTAGGTTGGGTTAGGTTAGGTTAGGTTAGGTTAGGTTGGGTTAGGTTAGTTTAGGTTAGGTTAGGTTAGGTTAGGTTGGGTCGGGTTGGGTTAGGTTAGGTTAGGTAAGGTTAGGTTAGGTTAGGTTACGTTAGGTTAAGGTATGAACCATCGTAAAACCGCATTAAACAATGTCACTTAGTGAGATGCAGTGTTTTTCACCTTTACAAGTTGGGAACTGTGATATCTAATGTGAAAGCGCTTGAAACCGTCGTAATGTTGTAGAAAGCAATGTAAAGGAGCGAGTAAAACGTTTTCTAACGATAGAAGTGCGAAGGTTATGTTAGGTTGAGTTATGTTAGTTTAAGCTAGGTAGCGTCGTGAAACTACCAAAAACAACGTCATCTAACGAGATAGTGTTGTTTTATTGCGAGTACGAAACTGCGATAGGTGAAATGTTGTGAAAGCACACAAAACGGCATGAACAAGCCAAATACTGCGTGTTGTACCGTTACAAGTGCGAAACTGCTATGTTGTGATATTCTCGTTAAAGCGCATGCAAGCATCGTGAAACCTTAAAGAACGATGTCATTTAGCGAGATACAGCGTTCTGAACTGTAATAAGTTGGTGAGAAACTGTGAGGTCAAGCAAATATCGTAATTGTGAACGAAACAGTGTAATAGAGCGTTTTTCAATACAAGTACGAATGTTAGGTTAGGTTAAGATATGAACCGTCGTAAAACCGCATTAAACAATGTCACTTAGTGAGATGCAGTGTTTTTCACCATTACAAGTCGGGAACTGCGATATCTAATGTGAAAGCGCTTGCAAACGTCGTTAGGTTAGGTTAGGTTAGGTTAGGTTAGGTTAGGTTACGTTAGGTTAGGTTTGGTTAGGTTAGGTTAGGTTAGGTTATGTTAGGTTAGGTTAGGTTAGGTTAGGTTAGGTTAGGTTAAGATATGAACCGCGCTAAAACGGCATTAAACAATGTCACTTAGTGAGATGCAGTGTTTTTCACCTTTACAAGTTGGGAACTGCGATATCTAATGTGAAAGCGCTTGAAACCGTCGTAATGTTGTAGAAAGCAATGTAAAGTAGCGAGTAAAACGTTTTCTAACGATAGAAGTGCGAAGGTTATGTTAGGTTGAGTTATGTTAGTTTAAGCTAGGTAGCGTCGTGAAACCACCAAAAACGACGTCATCTAACGAGATAGTGTTGTTTTTTTGCGAATATTAAACTGCGATAGGTGAAATGTTGTGAAAGCACACAAAACGGCATGAACAAGCCAAATACTGCGTGTTCTACCGTTACAAGTGCGAAACTGCTATATTGTGATATTCTCATTAAAGCGCATGCAAGCATCGTGAAACCTTAAAGAACAATGTCATTTAGCGAGATACAGCGTTCTGTACTGCAATAAGTTGGTGAAAAACTGTGAGGTTATGCAAATATCGTAATTGTGAACGAAACAGTGTAATAGAGCGTTTTTCAATACAAGTACGAATGTTAGGTTAGGTTAAGATATGAACCGTCGTAAAACCGCATTAAACAATGTCACTTAGTGAGATGCAGTGTTTTTCACCATTACAAGTCGGGAACTGCGATATCTAATGTGAAAGCGCTTGCAAACGTCGTTAGGTTAGGTTAGGTTAGGTTAGGTTAGGTTAGGTTAGGTTTGGTTAGGTTAGGTTAGGTTAGGTTATGTTAGGTTAGGTTGGGTTAGGTCAGGTTAGGTTACGTTAGGTTAAGGTATGAACCGTTGTAAAACCGCAATAAACAATGTCACTTAGTGAGATGCAGTGTTTTTCACCTTTACAAGTTGGGAACTGCGATATCTAATGTGAAAGCGCTTGAAACCGTCGTAATGTTGTAGAAAGCAATGTAAAGTAGCGAGTAAAACGTTTTCTAACGATAGAAGTGCGAAGGTTATGTTAGGTTGAGTTATGTTAGTTTAAGCTAGGTAGCGTCGTGAAACCACCAAAAACGACGTCATCTAACGAGATAGTGTTGTTTTATTGCGAGTACGAAATTGCGATAGGTAAAATGTGAAAGCACACAAAACGGCATGAACAAGCCAAATACTGCGTGTTGTACCGTTACAAGTGCGAAACTGCTATGTTTTGACATTCTCGGTAAAGCGCATGCAAGTATCGTGAAACCTTAAAGAACGATGTCATTTAGCGAGATACAGCGTTCTGTACTGTAATAAGTTGGTGAGAAACTGTGAGGTCAAGCAAATATCGTAATTGTGAACGAAACAGTGTAATTGAGCGTCTTTAGATACAAGTGCGAATGTTAGGTTAGGTTGACATATCAACCGTCGTAAAACCGCATTAAACAATGTCACTTAGTGAGATGTAGTGTTTTTCAACATTACAAGTCGGGAACTACGATATCTAATGTGAAAGCGCATGAAACCGTCGTAATGTTGTAGAAAACATTGTAAAGTTGCGAGTAAAACGTTTTCTAACGATAGAAGTGCGAAGGTTAGGTTAGGTTAGTTTAAGCTAGGTAGCGTCGTGAAACTACCAAAAACGACGTCATCTAACGAGACAGTGTTGTTTTATAGCGAGTATTAAACTGCGATAGGTGAAGTGTTGTGAAAGCACATAAAACGGCATGAACAAGCCAAATACTGCGTGTTCTACCGTTACAAGTGCGAAACTGCTATATTGTGATATTCTCGTTAAAGCGCATGCAAGCATCGTGAAACCTTAAAGAACAATGTCATTTAGCGAGATACAACGTTCTGTACTGCAATAAGTTGGTGAAAAACTGTGAGGTTATGCAAATATGGTAATTGTGAACAAAACAGTGTAATAGAGCGTTTTTAGATACAAGTGCGAATGTTAGGTTAGGTTAAGAGATGAACCGTCGTAAAACCGCATTAAACAATGTCAATTAGTGAGATGCAGTGTTTTTCACCATTAAAAGTCGGGAACTGCGATATCTAATGTGAAAGCGCTTGCAACCGTCGTTAGGTTAGGTTAGGTTAGGTTAGGTTAGGTTAGGTTTTGTTAGGTTAGGTTAGGTTAGGTTAGGTTAGATTAGGTTAGGTTGGGTTGAGTTGAGTTGGGTTGGGTTAGGTTAGGTTAGGTTAGGTTGGGTTAGGTTAGGTTAGGTTAGGTTACGTTAGCTTAGGTTAGGTTACGTTAGGTTAGGTTAGGTTAGGTTAGGTAAGGATAATTTGGTTAGGTAAGGATAATTTGGTTAGGTTAGGTAAGGTTAGGTTAGGTTAGGTTAGGTTACGTTAGGTTAGGTTAAGTTAGGTTAGGTTAGGTTTGGTTAGGTTAGCTTAGGTTAGGTTAGGTTGCGTTGGGTTGGGTTGGGTTAGGTTAGGTTAGGTTAGGTTAGGTTGGGTTAGGTTAGTTTAGGTTAGGTTAGGTTAGGTTAGGTTAGGTTGGGTTGGGTTGGGTTAGGTTAGGTTAGGTAAGGTTAGGTTAGGTTAGGTTACGTTAGGTTAAGGTATGAACCGTCGTAAAACCGCATTAAACAATGTCACTTAGTGAGATGCAGTGTTTTTCACCTTTACAAGTTGGGAACTGTGATATCTAATGTGAAAGCGCTTGAAACCGTCGTATTGTTGTAGAAAGCAATGTAAAGTAGCGAGTAAAACGTTTTCTAACGATAGAAGTGCGAAGGTTATGTTAGGTTGAGTTATGTTAGTTTAAGCTAGGTAGCGTCGTGAAACTACCAAAAACAACGTCATCTAACGAGATTGTGTTGTTTTATTGCGAGTACGAAACTGCGATAGGTGAAATGTTGTGAAAGCACACAAAACGGCATGAACAAGCCAAATACTGCGTGTTGTACCGTTACAAGTGCGAAACTGCTATGTTGTGATATTCTCGTTAAAGCGCATGCAAGCATCGTGAAACCTTAAAGAACGATGTCATTTAGCGAGATACAGCGTTCTGTACTCCAATAAGTTGGTGAAAAACTGTGAGGTTATGCAAATATCCTAATTGTGAACGAAACAGTGTAATAGAGCGTTTTTTAATACAAGTGCGAATGTTAGGTTAGGTTAAGATATGAACCGTCGTAAAACCGCATTAAACAATGTCACTTAGTGAGATGCAGTTTTTTTCACCATTACAAGTCGGGAACTGCGATATCTAATGTGAAAGCGCTTGCAACCGTCGTTAGGTTAGGTTAGGTTAGGTTACGTTAGGCTAGGTTAGGTTAGGTTAGGTTAGGTTAGGTTAGGTTACGTTAGGTAATGTTAGGTTAGGTTAGGTTACGTTAGGTTAGGTTAGGTCAGGTAAGGTTAGGTTACGTTAGAATATGTTAGGTTAGGTTAGGTTACGTTAGGTTAGGTTAAGTTAGGTTAGGTTAGGTTTGGTTAGGTTAGGTTAGGTTAGCTTAGGTTAGGTTAGGTTGGGATGCGTTGGGTTAGGTTGGGTTAGGTTAGGTTAGGTTAGGTTAGGTTGGGTTAGGTTAGTTTAGGTTAGGTTAGGTTAGGTTAGGTTGGGTCGGGTTGGGTTAGGTTAGGTTAGGTTAGGTAAGGTTAGGTTAGGTTAGGTTAGGTTACGTTAGGTTAAGGTATGAACCATCGTAAAACCGCATTAAACAATGTCACAATGTTAGGTTAGGTTAGGTTACGTTAGGTTAGGTTAGGTCAGGTAAGGTTAGGTTACGTTAGAATAGGTTAGGTTAGGTTAGGTTACGTTAGGTTAGGTTAAGTTAGGTTAGGTTAGGTTTGGTTAGGTTAGGTTAGGTTAGCTTAGGTTAGGTTAGGTTAGGTTGGGTTGGGTTGGGTTAGGTTGGGTTAGGTTAGGTTAGGTTAGGTTAGGTTGGGTTAGGTTAGTTTAGGTTAGGTTAGGTTAGGTTAGGTTAGGTTGGGTCGGGTTGGGTTAGGTTAGGTTAGGTTAGGTAAGGTTAGGTTAGGTTAGGTTAGGTTACGTTAGGTTAAGGTATGAACCATCGTAAAACCGCATTAAACAATGTCACTTAGTGAGATGCAGTGTTTTTCACCTTTACAAGTTGGGAACTGTGATATCTAATGTGAAAGCGCTTGAAACCGTCGTAATGTTGTAGAAAGCAATGTAAAGTAGCGAGTAAAACGTTTTCTAACGATAGAAGTGCGAAGGTTATGTTAGGTTGAGTTATGTTAGTTTAAGCTAGGTAGCGTCGTGAAACTACCAAAAACAACGTCATCTAACGAGATAGTGTTGTTTTATTGCGAGTACGAAACTGCGATAGGTGAAATGTTGTGAAAGCACACAAAACGGCATGAACAAGCCAAATACTGCGTGTTGTACCGTTACAAGTGCGAAACTGCTATGTTGTGATATTCTCGTTAAAGCGCATGCAAGCATCGTGAAACCTTAAAGGACAATGTCATTTAGCGAGATACAGCGTTCTGTACTGCAATAAGTTGGTGAAAAACTGTGAGGTTATGCAAATATCCTAATTGTGAACGAAACAGTGTAATAGAGCGTTTTTTAATACAAGTGCGAATGTTAGGTTAGGTTAAGATATGAACCGTCGTAAAACCGCATTAAACAATGTCACTTAGTGAGATGCAGTGTTTTTCACCTCTACAAGTCGGGAACTGCGATATCTAATGTGAAAGCGCTTGCAAACGTCGTTAGGTTAGGTTAGGTTAGGTTAGGTTAGGTTACGTTAGGTTAGGTTAGGTTAGGTTTGGTTAGGTTAGGTTAGGTTAGGTTAGGGTATGTTGGGTAAGGTTTGGTTAGGTTAGGTTAGGTTAGGTTGGGTTAGGTAAGGTTAGGTTAGGTTAAGATATGAACCGAGCTAAAACCGCATTAAACAATGTCACTTAGTGAGATGCTGTGTTTTTCACCATTACAAGTCGGGAACTGCGATATCTAATGTGAAAGCGCATGAAACCGTCGTAATCTTGCAGAAAACATTGTAAAGTAGCGAATAAAACGTTTTCTAACGATAGAAGTGCGAAGGTTCGGTTAGTTTGAGCTAGGTAGCGTCGTGAAACCGCCAAAAACGATGTCATCTAACGAGATAGTGTTGTTTTATTGCGAGTACGAAACTGCGATAGGTGAAATATTGGGAAAGCACACAAAATGGCATGAACTAGCCAGATACTGCGTCTTGTGCCGTTACAAGTGCGAAACTGCTTTATTGTGATATTCTCGTTAAAGCGCATGCAAGTATCGTGAAACCTTAAAGAACGATGTCATTTAGCGAGATACAGCGTTCTGAACTGTAATAAGTTGGTGAGAAACTGTGAGGTCAAGCAAATATCGTAATTGTGAACGAAACAGTGTAATTGAGCGTATTTAGATACAAGTGCGAATGTTAGGTTAGGTTGAGATATCAACCGTCGTAAAACCGCATTAAACAATGTCACTTAGTGAGATGTAGTGTTTTTCAACATTACAAGTCGGGAACTACGATATCTAATGTGAAAGCGCATGAAACCGTCGTAATCTTGTAGAAAACATTGTAAAGTTGCGAGTAAAACGTTTTCTAACGATAGAAGTGCGAAGGTTAGCTTGAGTTATGTTAGTCTCACGACGCTATGTAGCGTCGTGAGACCACCAAAAAGGACGTCAACTAACGAGATAGCGTTGTTTTATTGCATGTACGTAACTGCAATAGGTGAAATGTTGTGAAAGCACACAAAACGGCATGAACAAGCCAAATACTGCGTGTTCTACCGTTACAAGTGCGAAACTGCTATGTTGTGATATTCTCGTTAAAGCTCATGCAAGCATCGTGAAACCTTAAAGAACGATGTCATTTAGCAAGATACAGCGTTCTCTACTGCAATAAGTTGGTGAAAAACTGTGAGGTTATGCAAATATCGTAATTGTGAACGAAACAGTGTAATAGAGCGTTTTTCAATACAATTACGAATGTTAGGTTAGGTTAAGATATGAACCGTCGTAAAACCGCATTAAACAATGTCACTTAGTGAGATGCAGTGTTTTTCACCATTACAAGTCGGGAACTGCGATATCTAATGTGAAAGCGCTTGCAAACGTCGTTAGGTTAGGTTAGGTTAGGTTAGGTTAGGTTACGTTAGGTTAGGTTTGGTTAGGTTAGGTTAGGTTAGGTTATGTTAGGTTAGGTTGGGTTAGGTTAGGTTAGGTTACGTTAGGTTAAGGTATGAACCGTTGTAAAACCGCAATAAACAATGTCACTTAGTGAGATGCAGTGTTTTTCACCTTTACAAGTTGGGAACTGCGATATCTAATGTGAAAGCGCTTGAAACCGTCGTAATGTTGTAGAAAGCAATGTAAAGTAGCGAGTAAAACGTTTTCTAACGATAGAAGTGCGAAGGTTATGTTAGGTTGAGTTATGTTAGTTTAAGCTAGGTAGCGTCGTGAAACCACCAAAAACGACGTCATCTAACGAGATAGTGTTGTTTTATTGCGAGTACGAAACTGCGATAGGTAAAATGTGAAAGCACACAAAACGGCATGAACAAGCCAAATACTGCGTGTTGTACCGTTACAAGTCCGAAACTGCTATGTTTTGACACTCTCGGTAAAGCGCATGCAAGTATCGTGAAACCTTAAAGAACGATGTCATTTAGCGAGATACAGCGTTCTGTACTGTAATAAGTTGGTGAGAAACTGTGAGGTCAAGCAAATATCGTAATTGTGAACGAAACAGTGTAATTGAGCGTCTTTAGATACAAGTGCGAATGTTAGGTTAGGTTGACATATCAACCGTCGTAAAACCGCATTAAACAATGTCACTTAGTGAGATGTAGTGTTTTTCAACATTACAAGTCGGGAACTACGATATCTAATGTGAAAGCGCATGAAACCGTCGTAATCTTGTAGAAAACATTGTAAAGTTGCGAGTAAAACGTTTTCTTACGATAGAAGTGCGAAGGTTAGGTTAGGTTAGGTTAGTTTAAGCTAGGTAGCGTCGTGAAACTACCAAAAACGACGTCATCTAACGAGATAGTGTTGTTTTATAGCGAGTATTAAACTGCGATAGGTGAAATGTTGTGAAAGCACACAAAACGGCATGAACAAGCCAAATACTGCGTGTTCTACCGTTACAAGTGCGAAACTGCTATATTGTGATATTATCGTTAAAGCGCATGCAAGCATCATGAAACCTTAAAGAACAATGTCATTTAGCGAGATACAACGTTCTGTACTGCAATAAGTTGGTGAAAAACTGCGAGGTTATGCAAATATGGTAATTGTGAACAAAACAGTGTAATAGAGCGGTTTTAGATACAAGTGCGAATGTTAGGTTAGGTTAAGATATGAACCGTCGTAAAACCGCATTAAACAATGTCAATTAGTGAGATGCAGTGTTTTTCACCATTAAAAGTCGGGAACTGCGATATCTAATGTGAAAGCGCTTGCAACCGTCGTTAGGTTAGGTTAGGTTAGGTTAGGTTAGGTTAGGTTTTGTTAGGTTAGGGTAGGTTAGGTTAGGTTAGATTAGGTTAGGTTGGGTTGAGTTGGGTTAGGTTAGGTTAGGTTAGGTTAGGTTGGGTTAGGTTAGGTTAGGTTAGGTTACGTTAGGTTAGGTTAGGTTACGTTAGGTTAGGTTAGGTTAGGTTAGGTTAGGTTACGTTAGGTTAGGTTAGGTTAGGTAAGGATAATTTGGTTAGGTTAGGTTAGGTTAGGTTGGGTTGGGTGTTGTTGGTTTGGGTTGGGTTGGGTTGGGTTAGGTTGGGTTAGGTTAGGTTAGGTTACGTTAGGTTAGGTTAGGTTAGGTTAGGTTACGTTAGGTTATGTTAGGTTAGGTTAGGTTAGGTTACGTTAGGTTAGGTTAGGTCAGGAAAGGTTAGGTTACGTTAGAATAGGTTAGGTTAGGTTAGGTTACGTTAGGTTAGGTTAAGTTAGGTTAGGTTTGGTTAGGTTAGCTTAGGTTAGGTTAGGTTGGGTTGGGTTGGGTTGGGTTAGGTTAGGTTAGGTTAGGTTGGGTTAGGTTAGTTTAGGTTAGGTTAGGTTAGGTTGGGTTGGGTTGGGTTTGGTTAGGTTAGGTTAGGTTAGGTTAGGTAAGGTTAGGTTAGGTTAGGTTAGGTTACGTTAGGTTAAGGTATGAACCGTCGTAAAACCGCATTAAACAATGTCACTTAGTGAGATGCAGTGTTTTTCACCTTTACAAGTTGGGAACTGTGATATCTAATGTGAAAGCGCTTGAAACCGTCGTATTGTTGTAGAAAGCAATGTAAAGTAACGAGTAAAACGTTTTCTAACGATAGAAGTGCGAAGGTTATGATATGTTAGTTTAAGCTAGGTAGCGTCGTGAAACTACCAAAAACAACGTCATCTAACGAGATAGTGTTGTTTTATTGCGAGTACGAAACTGCGATAGGTGAAATGTTGTGAAAGCACACAAAACGGCATGAACAAGCAAAATACTGCGTGTTGTACCGTTACAAGTGCGAAACTGCTATGTTGTGATATTCTCGTTAAAGCGCATGCAAGCATCGTGAAACCTTAAAGAACGATGTCATTTAGCGAGATACAGCGTTCTGTACTGCAATAAGTTGGTGAAAAACTGTGAGGTTATGCAAATATCCTAATTGTGAACGAAACAGTGTAATAGAGCGTTTTTTAATACAAGTGCGAATGTTAGGTTAGGTTAAGATATGAACCGTCGTAAAACCGCATTAAACAATGTCACTTGATGAGATGCAGTGTTTTTCACCATTACAAGTCGGGAACTGCGATATCTAATGTGAAAGCGCTTGCAAACGTCGTTAGGTTAGGTTAGGTTAGGTTAGGTTACGTTAGGTTAGGTTAGGTTAGGTTTGGTTAGGTTAGGTTAGGTTAGGTTAGGTTAGGGATGTTAGGTAAGGTTTGGTTAGGTTAGGTTAGGTTAGGTTGGGTTAGGTAAGGTTAGGTTAGGTTAAGATATGAACCGCGCTAAAACCGCATTAAACAATGTTACTTAGTGAGATGCTGTGTTTTTCACCATTACAAGTCGGGAACTGTGATATCTAATGTGAAAGCGCTTGCAAACGTCGTTAGGTTAGGTTAGGTTAGGTTAGGTTAGGTTAGGTTACGTTAGGTTAGGTTGACTGAACAGCGATGGCGTAGTGGTTAGAGCATCCGCCTCGCATGCAAGAGGTCCGTGGTTCAAATCCCGGTACCGCGCAGTTCCCAACCGGATTAAAAAAAAACAAAAAGAAAAAATCCGCGTGTTGATGGAACTTCATTACGAGGCCTGGGGTGCGGCCTCACCGGCAAACACCGCCGAGAACGCGCTCCCTCACCAGAGAAGGATTGGCCACCCTGGTGCAGTATCTGGCCACTACCTCCCACATGCTTACGTCAAATAACTCACGGCCCTCAGTCCCCAGCAGCTGCGAAGCAACTGACCACGGCGGCGGTCAGATCTCCAACGCAGCAGAGGGTGCTAAGAATCTCTGGATCCGGACAGGCCGCCATTGGAACCTGAACTTGGCAACGTTTAACGCTAGAACCTTATCTAGTGAGGGAAGTCTAGCTGTACTATTCGAGGAGCTAGAGGGTGTTAAATGGGATATAATAGGGCTCAGTGAGGTTAGGAGGACAGATGAGGCCTATACGGTGCTACAGAATGGGCACGTCCTTTGCTACAGGGGCTTGGCAGACAGAAGAGAACTGGGAGTGGGGCTCCTAATTCACAGAAACATAGCGGGCAACATAGAGGAATACTATAGCATTAATGAAAGGGTGGCAGGTATCGTAATTAAACTGAATAAAAGATACAAAATGAAGGTAGTACAGGCTTACGCGCCTACATCCAGCCATGATGACGCTTCAGTTGAAAGCTTCTATGAAGACGTAGAATCGGCAATGAGTAAGGTAAAAACACAGTATACTATGGTGATGGGCGACTTTAATGCAAAGGTAGGGAAGAAGCAGGCTGGAGACCAGGCAGTAGGAGATTATGGCATCGGTACTAGAAACGCCAGAGGAGAGCTACTAGTAGAATTCGCAGAACGCAATAATTTACGGATTTTGAATACCTTCTACCGAAAACGAGAAAACCGCAAGTGGACATGGAGGAGCCCTAATGGCGAAAATAAGAACGAAATAGACTTTAAAATGAGTGCACACCCTGGAATCGTTAAGGATGTGGAAGTGATTGGCAAGGTACGATGCAGTGACCATAGAGTGGTACGGTCTCGAATTCGCCTATACTTGAAGAAGGAACGACAGAAACTGATACGCAAGAAGCCAATCAATCAGCTAGCACTGAGAGGGAAAGTACAGGAATTCAGAGTGTCGCTGCAGAACAGGTACTCGGCTCTTAGTGAGGAAACGAACCTTAGCGTAGATACAATGAATGATAATCTGACGAGTATCTTTACGGAGTGTGCAGTGGAAGTTGGAGGCCGGGTAGTTAGACAGGACACTGGCAAGCTTTCCCAAGAAACGAAGAACCTAATTAAGAAGCGTCAAATCATGAAAGCGTCAAGTACAACAGACAAAATAGAACTGGCAGAGCTTTCGAAGTTGATTAATAGACGTAAGGTATGCGATGTAAGAAGGTATAACATGGAGAGAATTGAACACGCTCTGAAAAACGGAGGAAGTGTCAAAGCATTGAAGAGGAAACTTGGGATAGGCAAAAGTCGGATGTATGCACTAAGGGACAAAGAAGGCAAAATAACTACAAATATGGATAGGATAGCTAAAATAGCGGACGAGTTTTACAGAGATCTGTACAGTAGCCGAGACAACCACGACCTTAATACTATAAGAACTAGCAGTAACCCAAATTACACCCCACCAGTAATGATAGAAGAAGTCAGAAAAGCTTTGGAGAGCATGCAAAGGGGCAAAGCTGCTGGTGAGGATCAGGTAACATCAGATTTGCTGAAAGATGGAGGACAGATTGTGTTAGAAAAACTAGCCACCCTGTTTAGGAGGTGTCTCCTGACGGGAAGAGTACCAGAGTCTTGGAAG
Organism: Rhipicephalus microplus; assembly: GCF_043290135.1. NCBI lineage: Eukaryota > Metazoa > Arthropoda > Arachnida > Ixodida > Ixodidae > Rhipicephalus > Rhipicephalus microplus. The sequence continues at coordinate 1,397,412 of NC_134701.1, read as the reverse complement.
AACGCTAACATCATCTTAATACATAAAAAAGGAGATGACAAGGACTTGAAGAATTACAGGCCGATCAGCTTGCTCTCTGTAGTATACAAGCTATTTACAAAGGTAATTGCTAACAGAGTAAAGAAAACATTAGAATTCAATCAACCAAAGGAACAAGCAGGATTTCGAACAGGCTACTCAACAATTGACCACATTCATACTATCAATCAGGTAATAGAGAAATGCTCAGAGTATAACCAACCACTATACATAGCCTTCATAGATTACGAGAAGGCGTTTGATTCAGTAGAAATATCAGCCGTCATGCAAACACTGCGGAATCAGGGCGTAGATGAAGTATATATAAACATTCTGGAAGAAATCTACAGGGGATTAACTGCTACCATAGTGCTTCATAAAGAAAGCAACAGAATACCAATCAAGAAGGGTGTAAGGCAGGGGGACACAATTTCCCCAATGCTATTTACCGCGTGCTTACACGAGGTTTTCAGAAGCCTAGAATGGGAGCAGTTAGGGATAAGAGTCAATGGAGAATACCTTAGTAACCTGCGCTTCGCCGATGACATTGCATTGCTGAGTAACTCGGGGGACGAATTGCAACTCATGATTACGGAGTTAGACAAGGAGAGCAGAAAGGTGGGTCTTAAAATTAATCTGCAGAAAACGAAAGTAATGTACAACAACCTCGGCAAGGAGCAGCGCTTCAAGATAGGTAATAGTGCACTTGAAGTTGTAAAAGACTATGTCTACTTAGGGCAGGTAATAACCGCAGAGCCGAACCACGAGATTGAAGTAACTAGAAGAATAAGAATGGGGTGGAGCACATTCGGCAAGCACTCTCAAATTATGACAGGTAGATTGCCACTATCCCTCAAGAGGAAGGTATATAACAGCTGTATCTTGCCGGTACTTAGCTACGGAGCAGAAACCTGGAGACTTACAAAGAGGGTTCAGCTTAAATTGAGGACGACGCAGCGAGAAATGGAAAGAAAAATGGTAGGTGTAACCTTAAGAGACAAGAAGAGAGCAGAGTGGATTAGGGAACAAACAGGGGTTAAGGATATCATAGCTGAAATCAAGATGAAGAAATGGACATGGGCAGGGCATGTAGCGCGTAGACAGGATAACCGCTGGTCATTAAGGGCAACTGACTGTATTCCCAGAGAAGGGAAGCGGGTTAGGGGGAGACAGAAGGTTAGGTGGGCAGATGAGATTAAGAAGTTTGCGGGTATAAATTGGCAGCAGCAAGCACAGGACCGGGTTAACTGGCGGAACATGGGAGAGGCCTTTGTCCTGCAGTGGACGTAGTCAGGCTGATGATGATGATGATGATGAGGTTAGGTTTGGTTAGGTTAGGTTAGGTTATGTTAGGTTAGGTTGGGTTAGGTTAGGTTAGGTTAGGTTAGGTTAAGATATGAACCGCGCTAAAACCGCACTAAACAATGTCACTTAGTGAGATGCAGTGTTTTTCACGTTTACAAGTTGGGAACTGCGATGTCTAATGTGAAAGCGCATGAAACCGTCGTAATCTTGTAGAAAACATTGTAAAGTGGTGAGTAAAACGTTTTCTAACGATAGAAGTGCGAAGGTTAGGTTAGGTTAGGTTAGTTTAAGCTAGGTAGCGTCGTGAAACTACCAAAAACGACGTCATCTAACGAGATAGTGTTGTTTTATAGCGAGTATTAAACTGCGAAAGGTGAAATGTGAAAGCACACAAAACGGCATGAACAAGCCAAATACTGCGTGTTCTAACGTTACAAGTGCGAAACTGCTATATTGTGATATTCTCGTTAAAGCGCATGCAAGCATCGTGAAACCTTAAAGAACAATGTCATTTAGCGAGATACAACGTTCTGTACTGCAATAAGTTGGTGAGAAACTGTGAGGTTATGCAAATATGGTAATTGTGAACAAAACAGTGTAATAGAGCGTTTTTAGATACAAGTGCGAATGTTAGGTTAGGTTAAGATATGAACCGTCGTAAAACCGCATTAAACAAATGTCAATTAGTGAGATGCAGTGTTTTTCACCATTAAAAGTCGGGAACTGCGATATCTAATGTGAAAGCGCTTGCAAACGTCGTTAGGTTAGGTTAGGTTAGGTTAGGTAAGGTTAGGTTAGGTTACGTTGGGTTAGGTTTGGTTAGGTTAGGTTAGGTTAGGTTATGTTAGGTTAGGTTGGGTTAGGTTAGGTTAGGTTACGTTAGGTTAAGGTATGAACCGTCGTAAAACCGCATTAAACAATGTCACTTAGTGAGATGCAGTGTTTTTCACCTTTACAAGTTGGGAACTGCGATGTCTAATGTGAAAGCGCTTGAAACCGTCGTAATGTTGTAGAAAGCAATGTAAAGTAGCGAGTAAAACGTTTTCTAACGATAGAAGTGCGAAGGTTATCTTAGGTTGAGTTATGTTAGTTTAAGCTAGGTAGCGTCGTGAAACCACCAAAAACGACGTCATCTAACGAGATAGTGTTGTTTATTGCGAGTACGAAACTGCGATAGGTAAAATGTTGTGAAAGCACACAAAACGGCATGAACAAGCCAAATACTGCGTGTTGTATCGTTACAAGTGCGAAACTGCTATGTTGTGACATTCTCGGTAAAGCGCATGCAAGTATCGTGAAACCTTAAAGAACGATGTCATTTAGCGAGATACAGCGTTCTGTACTGTAATAAGTTGGTGAGAAACTGTGAGGTCAAGCAAATATCGTAATTGTGAACGAAACAGTGTAATTGAGCGTCTTTAGATACAAGTGCGAATGTTAGGTTAGGTTGACATATCAACCATCGTAAAACCGCATTGAACAATGTCACTTAGTAGATGTAGTGTTTTTCAACATTACAAGTCGGGAACTACGATATCTAATGTGAAAGCGCATGAAACCGTCGTAATCTTGTAGAAAACATTGTAAAGTTGCGAGTAAAACGTTTTCTAACGATAGAAGTGCGAAGGTTAGGTTAGGTTAGGTTAGTTTAGGCTAGGTAGCGCGTGAAACTACCAAAAACGACGTCATCTAAAGAGATAGTGTTGTTTTATTGCGAGTATTAAACTGCGATAGGTGAAATGTTGTGAAAGCACACAAAACGGCATGAACAAGCCAAATACTGCGTGTTCTACCGTTACAAGTGCGAAACTGCTATATTTTGATATTCTCGTTAAAGCGCATGCAAGCATCGTGAAACCTTAAAGAACAATGTCATTTAGCGAGATACAGCGTTCTGTACTGCAATAAGTTGGTGAAAAACTGTGAGGTTATGCAAATATCCTAATTGTGAATGAAACAGTGTAATAGAGCGTTTTTCAATACAAGTACGAATGTTAGGTTAGGTTAAGATATGAACCGTCGTAAAACCGCATTAAACAATGTCACTTAGTGAGATGCAGTGTTTTTCACCATTACAAGTCGGGAACTGCGATATCTAATGTGAAAGCGCTTGCAAACGTCGTTAGGTTAGGTTAGGTTAGGTTAGGTTAGGTTACGTTAGGTTAGGTTAGGTTAGGTTTGGTTAGGTTAGGTTAGGTTAGGTTAGGTTAGGGATGTTAGGTAAGGTTTGGTTAGGTTAGGTTAGGTTAGGTTGGGTTAGGTAAGGTTAGGTTAGGTTAAGATATGAACCGCGCTAAAACCGCATTAAACAATGTTACTTAGTGAGATGCTGTGTTTTTCACCATTACAATTCGGGAACTGCGATATCTAATGTGAAAGCGCTTGCAAACGTCGTTAGGTTAGGTTAGGTTAGGTTAGGTTAGGTTACGTTAGGTTAGGTTGACTGAGCAGCGATGGCGTAGTGGTTAGAGCATCCGCCTCGCATGCAAGAGGTCCGTGGTTCAAATCCCGGTACCGCGCAGTTCCCAACCGGATTAAAAAAAACAAAAAGAAAAAATCCGCGTGTTGATGGAACTGCATTACGAGGCCTGGGGTGCGGCCTCACCGGCAAACACCGCCGAGAACGCGCTCCCTCACCAGAGAAGGATTGGCCACCCTGGTGCAGTATCTGGCCACTACCTCCCACATGCTTACGTCAAATAACTCACGGCCCTCAGTCCCCAGCAGCTGCGAAGCAACTGACCACGGCGGCGGTCAGATCTCCAACGCAGCAGAGGGTGCTAAGAATCTCTGGATCCGGACAGGCCGCCATTGGAACCTGAACTTGGCAACGTTTAACGCTAGAACCTTATCTAGTGAGGGAAGTCTAGCTGTACTATTCGAGGAGCTAGAGGGTGTTAAATGGGATATAATAGGGCTCAGTGAGGTTAGGAGGACAGATGAGGCCTATACGGTGCTACAGAATGGGCACGTCCTTTGCTACAGGGGCTTGGCAGACAGAAGAGAACTGGGAGTGGGGCTCCTAATTCACAGAAACATAGCGGGCAACATAGAGGAATACTATAGCATTAATGAAAGGGTGGCAGGTATCGTAATTAAACTGAATAAAAGATACAAAATGAAGGTAGTACAGGCTTACGCGCCTACATCCAGCCATGATGACGCTTCAGTTGAAAGCTTCTATGAAGACGTAGAATCGGCAATGAGTAAGGTAAAAACACAGTATACTATGGTGATGGGCGACTTTAATGCAAAGGTAGGGAAGAAGCAGGCTGGAGACCAGGCAGTAGGAGATTATGGCATCGGTACTAGAAACGCCAGAGGAGAGCTACTAGTAGAATTCGCAGAACGCAATAATTTACGGATTTTGAATACCTTCTACCGAAAACGAGAAAACCGCAAGTGGACATGGAGGAGCCCTAATGGCGAAAATAAGAACGAAATAGACTTTAAAATGAGTGCACACCCTGGAATCGTTAAGGATGTGGAAGTGATTGGCAAGGTACGATGCAGTGACCATAGAGTGGTACGGTCTCGAATTCGCCTATACTTGAAGAAGGAACGACAGAAACTGATACGCAAGAAGCCAATCAATCAGCTAGCACTGAGAGGGAAAGTACAGGAATTCAGAGTGTCGCTGCAGAACAGGTACTCGGCTCTTAGTGAGGAAACGAACCTTAGCGTAGATACAATGAATGATAATCTGACGAGTATCTTTACGGAGTGTGCAGTGGAAGTTGGAGGCCGGGTAGTTAGACAGGACACTGGCAAGCTTTCCCAAGAAACGAAGAACCTAATTAAGAAGCGTCAAATCATGAAAGCGTCAAGTACAACAGACAAAATAGAACTGGCAGAGCTTTCGAAGTTGATTAATAGACGTAAGGTATGCGATGTAAGAAGGTATAACATGGAGAGAATTGAACACGCTCTGAAAAACGGAGGAAGTGTCAAAGCATTGAAGAGGAAACTTGGGATAGGCAAAAGTCGGATGTATGCACTAAGGGACAAAGAAGGCAAAATAACTACAAATATGGATAGGATAGCTAAAATAGCGGACGAGTTTTACAGAGATCTGTACAGTAGCCGAGACAACCACGACCTTAATACTATAAGAACTAGCAGTAACCCAAATTACACCCCACCAGTAATGATAGAAGAAGTCAGAAAAGCTTTGGAGAGCATGCAAAGGGGCAAAGCTGCTGGTGAGGATCAGGTAACATCAGATTTGCTGAAAGATGGAGGACAGATTGTGTTAGAAAAACTAGCCACCCTGTTTAGGAGGTGTCTCCTGACGGGAAGAGTACCAGAGTCTTGGAAGAACGCTAACATCATCTTAATACATAAAAAAGGAGATGACAAGGACTTGAAGAATTACAGGCCGATCAGCTTGCTCTCTGTAGTATACAAGCTATTTACAAAGGTAATTGCTAACAGAGTAAAGAAAACATTAGAATTCAATCAACCAAAGGAACAAGCAGGATTTCGAACAGGCTACTCAACAATTGACCACATTCATACTATCAATCAGGTAATAGAGAAATGCTCAGAGTATAACCAACCACTATACATAGCCTTCATAGATTACGAGAAGGCGTTTGATTCAGTAGAAATATCAGCCGTCATGCAAACACTGCGGAATCAGGGCGTAGATGAAGTATATATAAACATTCTGGAAGAAATCTACAGGGGATTAACTGCTACCATAGTGCTTCATAAAGAAAGCAACAGAATACCAATCAAGAAGGGTGTAAGGCAGGGGGACACAATTTCCCCAATGCTATTTACCGCGTGCTTACACGAGGTTTTCAGAAGCCTAGAATGGGAGCAGTTAGGGATAAGAGTCAATGGAGAATACCTTAGTAACCTGCGCTTCGCCGATGACATTGCATTGCTGAGTAACTCGGGGGACGAATTGCAACTCATGATTACGGAGTTAGACAAGGAGAGCAGAAAGGTGGGTCTTAAAATTAATCTGCAGAAAACGAAAGTAATGTACAACAACCTCGGCAAGGAGCAGCGCTTCAAGATAGGTAATAGTGCACTTGAAGTTGTAAAAGACTATGTCTACTTAGGGCAGGTAATAACCGCAGAGCCGAACCACGAGATTGAAGTAACTAGAAGAATAAGAATGGGGTGGAGCACATTCGGCAAGCACTCTCAAATTATGACAGGTAGATTGCCACTATCCCTCAAGAGGAAGGTATATAACAGCTGTATCTTGCCGGTACTTAGCTACGGAGCAGAAACCTGGAGACTTACAAAGAGGGTTCAGCTTAAATTGAGGACGACGCAGCGAGCAATGGAAAGAAAAATGGTAGGTGTAACCTTAAGAGACAAGAAGAGAGCAGAGTGGATTAGGGAACAAACAGGGGTTAAGGATATCATAGCTGAAATCAAGATGAAGAAATGGACATGGGCAGGGCATGTAGCGCGTAGACAGGATAACCGCTGGTCATTAAGGGCAACTGACTGTATTCCCAGAGAAGGGAAGCGGGTTAGGGGGAGACAGAAGGTTAGGTGGGCAGATGAGATTAAGAAGTTTGCGGGTATAAATTGGCAGCAGCAAGCACAGGACCGGGTTAACTGGCGGAACATGGGAGAGGCCTTTGTCCTGCAGTGGACGTAGTCAGGCTGATGATGATGATGATGATGATGATGAGGTTAGGTTTGGTTAGGTTAGGTTAGGTTATGTTAGGTTAGGTTGGGTTAGGTTAGGTTAGGTTAGGTTAGGTTAAGATATGAACCGCGCTAAAACCGCACTAAACAATGTCACTTAGTGAGATGCAGTGTTTTTCACGTTTACAAGTTGGGAACTGCGATGTCTAATGTGAAAGCGCATGAAACCGTCGTAATCTTGTAGAAAACATTGTAAAGTGGTGAGTAAAACGTTTTCTAACGATAGAAGTGCGAAGGTTAGGTTAGGTTAGGTTAGTTTAAGCTAGGTAGCGTCGTGAAACTACCAAAAACGACGTCATCTAACGAGATAGTGTTGTTTTATAGCGAGTATTAAACTGCGATAGGTGAAATGTGAAAGCACACAAAACGGCATGAACAAGCCAAATACTGCGTGTTCTAACGTTACAAGTGCGAAACTGCTATATTGTGATATTCTCGTTAAAGCGCATGCAAGCATCGTGAAACCTTAAAGAACAATGTCATTTAGCGAGATACAACGTTCTGTACTGCAATAAGTTGGTGAGAAACTGTGAGGTTATGCAAATATGGTAATTGTGAACAAAACAGTGTAATAGAGCGTTTTTAGATACAAGTGCGAATGTTAGGTTAGGTTAAGATATGAACCGTCGTAAAACCGCATTAAACAAATGTCAATTAGTGAGATGCAGTGTTTTTCACCATTAAAAGTCGGGAACTGCGATATCTAATGTGAAAGCGCTTGCAAACGTCGTTAGGTTAGGTTAGGTTAGGTAAGGTTAGGTTAGGTTACGTTGGGTTAGGTTTGGTTAGGTTAGGTTAGGTTAGGTTATGTTAGGTTAGGTTGGGTTAGGTTAGGTTAGGTTACGTTAGGTTAAGGTATGAACCGTCGTAAAACCGCATTAAACAATGTCACTTAGTGAGATGCAGTGTTTTTCACCTTTACAAGTTGGGAACTGCGATGTCTAATGTGAAAGCGCTTGAAACCGTCGTAATGTTGTAGAAAGCAATGTAAAGTAGCGAGTAAAACGTTTTCTAACGATAGAAGTGCGAAGGTTATCTTAGGTTGAGTTATGTTAGTTTAAGCTAGGTAGCGTCGTGAAACCACCAAAAACGACGTCATCTAACGAGATAGTGTTGTTTATTGCGAGTACGAAACTGCGATAGGTAAAATGTTGTGAAAGCACACAAAACGGCATGAACAAGCCAAATACTGCGTGTTGTATCGTTACAAGTGCGAAACTGCTATGTTGTGACATTCTCGGTAAAGCGCATGCAAGTATCGTGAAACCTTAAAGAACGATGTCATTTAGCGAGATACAGCGTTCTGTACTGTAATAAGTTGGTGAGAAACTGTGAGGTCAAGCAAATATCGTAATTGTGAACGAAACAGTGTAATTGAGCGTCTTTAGATACAAGTGCGAATGTTAGGTTAGGTTGACATATCAACCATCGTAAAACCGCATTGAACAATGTCACTTAGTAGATGTAGTGTTTTTCAACATTACAAGTCGGGAACTACGATATCTAATGTGAAAGCGCATGAAACCGTCGTAATCTTGTAGAAAACATTGTAAAGTTGCGAGTAAAACGTTTTCTAACGATAGAAGTGCGAAGGTTAGGTTAGGTTAGGTTAGTTTAGGCTAGGTAGCGCGTGAAACTACCAAAAACGACGTCATCTAAAGAGATAGTGTTGTTTTATTGCGAGTATTAAACTGCGATAGGTGAAATGTTGTGAAAGCACACAAAACGGCATGAACAAGCCAAATACTGCGTGTTCTACCGTTACAAGTGCGAAACTGCTATATTTTGATATTCTCGTTAAAGCGCATGCAAGCATCGTGAAACCTTAAAGAACAATGTCATTTAGCGAGATACAGCGTTCTGTACTGCAATAAGTTGGTGAAAAACTGTGAGGTTATGCAAATATCCTAATTGTGAATGAAACAGTGTAATAGAGCGTTTTTCAATACAAGTACGAATGTTAGGTTAGGTTAAGATATGAACCGTCGTAAAACCGCATTAAACAATGTCACTTAGTGAGATGCAGTGTTTTTCACCATTACAAGTCGGGAACTGCGATATCTAATGTGAAAGCGCTTGCAAACGTCGTTAGGTTAGGTTAGGTTAGGTTAGGTTAGGTTACGTTAGGTTAGGTTAGGTTAGGTTTGGTTAGGTTAGGTTAGGTTAGGTTAGGTTAGGGATGTTAGGTAAGGTTTGGTTAGGTTAGGTTAGGTTAGGTTGGGTTAGGTAAGGTTAGGTTAGGTTAAGATATGAACCGCGCTAAAACCGCATTAAACAATGTTACTTAGTGAGATGCTGTGTTTTTCACCATTACAATTCGGGAACTGCGATATCTAATGTGAAAGCGCTTGCAAACGTCGTTAGGTTAGGTTAGGTTAGGTTAGGTTAGGTTACGTTAGGTTAGGTTGACTGAGCAGCGATGGCGTAGTGGTTAGAGCATCCGCCTCGCATGCAAGAGGTCCGTGGTTCAAATCCCGGTACCGCGCAGTTCCCAACCGGATTAAAAAAAACAAAAAGAAAAAATCCGCGTGTTGATGGAACTGCATTACGAGGCCTGGGGTGCGGCCTCACCGGCAAACACCGCCGAGAACGCGCTCCCTCACCAGAGAAGGATTGGCCACCCTGGTGCAGTATCTGGCCACTACCTCCCACATGCTTACGTCAAATAACTCACGGCCCTCAGTCCCCAGCAGCTGCGAAGCAACTGACCACGGCGGCGGTCAGATCTGCAACGCAGCAGAGGGTGCTAAGAATCTCTGGATCCGGACAGGCCGCCATTGGAACCTGAACTTGGCAACGTTTAACGCTAGAACCTTATCTAGTGAGGGAAGTCTAGCTGTACTATTCGAGGAGCTAGAGGGTGTTAAATGGGATATAATAGGGCTCAGTGAGGTTAGGAGGACAGATGACGCCTATACGGTGCTACAGAATGGGCACGTCCTTTGCTACAGGGGCTTGGCAGACAGAAGAGAACTGGGAGTGGGGCTCCTAATTCACAGAAACATAGCGGGCAACATAGAGGAATACTATAGCATTAATGAAAGGGTGGCAGGTATCGTAATTAAACTGAATAAAAGATACAAAATGAAGGTAGTACAGGCTTACGCGCCTACATCCAGCCATGATGACGCTTCAGTTGAAAGCTTCTATGAAGACGTAGAATCGGCAATGAGTAAGGTAAAAACACAGTATACTATGGTGATGGGCGACTTTAATGCAAAGGTAGGGAAGAAGCAGGCTGGAGACCAGGCAGTAGGAGATTATGGCATCGGTACTAGAAACGCCAGAGGAGAGCTACTAGTAGAATTCGCAGAACGCAATAATTTACGGATTTTGAATACCTTCTACCGAAAACGAGAAAACCGCAAGTGGACATGGAGAAGCCCTAATGGCGAAAATAAGAACGAAATAGACTTTATAATGAGTGCACACCCTGGAATCGTTAAGGATGTGGAAGTGATTGGCAAGGTACGATGCAGTGACCATAGAATGGTACGGTCTCGAATTCGCCTAGACTTGAAGAAGGAACGACAGAAACTGATACGCAAGAAGCCAATCAATCAGCTAGCACTGAGAGGGAAAGTACAGGAATTCAGAGTGTCGCTGCAGAACAGGTACTCGGCTCTTAGTGAGGAAACGAACCTTAGCGTAGATACAATGAATGATAATCTGACGAGTATCATTACGGAGTGTGCAGTGGAAGTTGGAGGCCGGGTAGTTAGACAGGACACTGGCAAGCTTTCCCAAGAAACGAAGAACCTAATTAAGAAGCGTCAAATCATGAAAGCGTCAAGTACAACAGACAAAATAGAACTGGCAGAGCTTTCGAAGTTGATTAATAGACGTAAGGTATGCGATGTAAGAAGGTTGCGAGTAAAACGTTTTCTAACGATAGAAGTGCGAAGGTTAGGTTAGGTTAGGTTAGTTTAAGCTAGGTAGCGTCGTGAAACTACCAAAAACGACGTCATCTAACGAGATAGTGTTGTTTTATAGCGAGTATTAAACTGCGATAGGTGAAATGTTGTGAAAGCACACAAAACGGCATGAACAAGCCAAATACTGCGTGTTCTACCGTTACAAGTGCGAAACTGCTATATTGTGATAATCTCGTTAAAGCGCATGCAAGCATCGTGAAACCTTAAAGAACAATGTCATTTAGCGAGATACAACGTTCTGTACTGCAATAAGTTGGTGAAAAACTGAGAGGTTATGCAAATATGGTAATTGTGAACAAAACAGTGTAATAGAGCGTTTTTAGATACAATTGCGAATGTTAGGTTAGGTTAAGATATGAACCGTCGTAAAACCGCATTAAACAATGTCACTTAGTAAGATGTAGTGTTTTTCAACATTACAAGTCGGGAACTACGATATCTAATGTGAAAGCGCATGAAACCGTCGTAATGTTGTAGAAAACATTGTAAAGTGGTGAGTAAAACGTTTTCTAACGATAGAAGTGCGAAGGTTAGGTTAGGTTAGGTTAGTTTAAGCTAGGTAGCGTCGTGAAACTACCAAAAACGACGTCATCTAACGAGATAGTGTTGTTTTATAGCGAGTATTAAACTGCGATAGGTGAAATGTTGTGAAAGCACACAAAACGGCATGAACAAGCCAAATACTGCGTGTTCTACCGTTACAAGTGCGAAACTGCTATATTGTGATATTCTCGTTAAAGCGCATGCAAGCATCGTGAAACCTTAAAGAACAATGTCATTTAGCGAGATACAACGTTCTGTACTGCAATAAGTTGGTGTGAAACTGTGAGGTTATGCAAATATGGTAATTGTGAACAAAACAGTGTAATAGAGCGTTTTTAGATACAAGTGCGAATGTTAGGTTAGGTTAAGATATGAACCGTCGTAAAACCGCATTAAACAAATGTCAATTAGTGAGATGCAGTGTTTTTCACCATTAAAAGTCGGGAACTGCGATATCTAATGTGAAAGCGCATGAAACCGTCGTAATCTTGTAGAAAACATTGTAAAGTTGCGAGTAAAACGTTTTCTAACGATAGAAGTGCGAAGGTTAGGTTAGGTTAGGTTAGTTTAGGCTAGGTAGCGCGTGAAACTACCAAAAACGACGTCATCTAAAGAGATAGTGTTGTTTTATTGCGAGTATTAAACTGCGATAGGTGAAATGGTGTGAAAGCACACAAAACGGCATGAACAAGCCAAATACTGCGTGTTGTACCGTTACAAGTGCGAAACTGCTATGTTTTGACATTCTCGGTAAAGCGCATGCAAGTATCGTGAAACCTTAAAGAACGATGTCATTTAGCGAGATACAGCGTTCTGTACTGTAATAAGTTGGTGAGAAACTGTGAGGTCAAGCAAATATTGTAATTGTGAACGAAACAGTGTAATTGAGCGTCTTTAGATACAAGTGCGAATGTTAGGTTAGGTTGACATATACACCGTCGTAAAACCGCATTAAACAATGTCACTTAGTGAGATGTAGTGTTTTTCAACATTACAAGTCGGGAACTACGATATCTAATGTGAAAGCGCATGAAACCGTCGTAATCTTGTAGAAAACATAGTAAAGTTGCGAGTAAAACGTTTTCTAACGATAGAAGTGCGAAAGTTAGCTTGAGTTATGTTAGTTTAAGCTATGTAGCGTCGTGAGACCACCAAAAAGGATTTCATCTAACGAGATAGTGTTGTTTTATTGCATGTACGTAACTGCAATAGGTGAAATGTTGTGAAAGTACACAAAATGGCTTGAACAAGCCAGATACTGCGTGTTGTACCGTTACAAGTGCGAAACTGCTATAATGTGATATTCTTGTTAAAGCGCATGCAAGCATCGTGAAACCTTAAAGAACGATGTCATTTAGCGAGATACAGCGTTCTGTACTGCAATAAGTTGGTGAAAAACTGTGAGGTTATGCAAATATCGTAATTGTGAACGAAACAGTGTAATAGAGCGTTTTTCCATACAATTACTAATGTTAGGTTAGGTTAAGATATGAACCGTCGTAAAACCGCATTAAACAATGTCACTTAGTGAGATGCAGTGTTTTTCACCATTACAAGTCGGGAACTGCGATATCTAATGTGAAAGCGCTTGCAAACGTCGTTAGGTTAGGTTAGGTTAGGTTAGGTTAGGTTACGTTAGGTTAGGTTTGGTTAGGTTAGGTTAGGTTAGGTTATGTTAAGTTAGGTTGGGTTAGGTTAGGTTGGGTTAGGTTAGGTTAGGTTAAGATATGAACCGCGCTAAAACCGCATTAAACAATGTCACTTAGTGAGATGCAGTGTTTTTCACCTTTACAAGTTGGGAACTGCGATATCTAATGTGAAAGCGCTTGAAACCGTCGTAATGTTGTAGAAAGCAATGTAAAGTAGCGAGTAAAACGTTTTCTAACGATAGAAGTGCGAAGGTTATGTTAGGTTGAGTTATGTTAGTTTAAGCTAGGTAGTGTCGTGAAACCACCACAAACGACGTCACCTAACGAGGTAGTGTTGTTTATTGCGAGTACGAAACTGCGATAGGTAAAATGTTGTGAAAGCACACAAAACGGCATGAACAAGCCAAATACTGCGTGTTGTACCGTTACAAGTGCGAAACTGCTATGTTGTGACATTCTCGGTGAAGCGCATGCAAGTATCGTGAAACCTTAAAGAACGATGTCATTTAGCGAGATACAGCGTTCTGTACTGTAATAAGTTGGTGAGAAACTGTGAGGTCAAGCAAATATTGTAATTGTGATTGAAACAGTGTAATTGAGCGTCTTTAGATACGAGTGCGAATGTTAGGTTAGGTTGACATATCAACCATCGTAAAACCGCATTAAACAATGTCACTTAGTGAGATGTAGTGTTTTTCAACATTACAAGTCGGGAACTACGATATCTAATGTGAAAGCGCATGAAACCGTCGTAATCTTGTAGAAAACATTGTAAAGTTGCGAGTAAAACGTTTTCTAACGATAGAAGTGCGAAGGTTAGGTTAGGTTAGGTTAGTTTAGGCTAGGTAGCGCGTGAAACTACCAAAAACGACGGCATCTAAAGAGATAGTGTTGTTTTATTGCGAGTATTAAACTGCGATAGGTGAAATGTTGTGAAAGCACACAAAACGGCATGAACAAGCCAAATACTGCGTGTTGTACCGTTACAAGTGCGAAACTGCTATGTTTTGACATTCTCGGTAAAGCGCATGCAAGTATCGTGAAACCTTAAAGAACGATGTCATTTAGCGAGATACAGCGTTCTGTACTGTAATAAGTTGGTGAGAAACTGTGAGGTCAAGCAAATATCGTAATTGTGAACGAAACAGTATAATTGAGCGTCTTTAGATACAAGTGCGAATGTTAGGTTAGGTTGACATATACACCGTCGTAAAACCGCATTAAACAATGTCACTTAGTGAGATGTAGTGTTTTTCAACATTACAAGTCGGGAACTACGATATCTAATGTGAAAGCGCATGAAACCGTCGTAATCTTGTAGAAAACATTGTAAAGTTGCGAGTAAAACGTTTTCTAACGATAGAAGTGCGAAGGTTAGGTTAGGTTAGGTTAGTTTAAGCTAGGTAGCGTCGTGAAACTACCAAAAACGACGTCATCTAACGAGATAGTGTTGTTTTATAGCGAGTATTAAACTGCGATAGGTGAAATGTTGTGAAAGCACACAAAACGGCATGAACAAGCCAAATACTGCGTGTTCTACCGTTACAAGTGCGAAACTGCTATATTGTGATATTCTCGTTAAAGCGCATGCAAGCATCGTGAAACCTTAAAGAACAATGTCATTTAGCGAGATACAACGTTCTGTACTGCAATAAGTTGGTGAAAAACTGTGAGGTGATGCAAATATGGTAATTGTGAACAAAACAGTGTAATAGAGCGGTTTTAGATACAAGTGCGAATGTTAGGTTAGGTTAAGATATGAACCGTCGTAAAACCGCATTAAACAATGTCAATTAGTGAGATGCAGTGTTTTTCACCATTAAAAGTCGGGAACTGCGATATCTAATGTGAAAGCGCTTGCAACCGTTGTTAGGTTAGGTTAGGTTAGGTTAGGTTAGGTTTTGTTAGGTTAGGTTAGATTAGGTTAGGTTGGGTTGAGTTGGGTTAGGTTAGGTTAGGTTAGGTTAGGTTGGGTTAGGTTAGGTTAGGTTAGGTTACGTTAGGTTAGGTTACGTTACGTTAGGTTAGGTTAGGTTACGTTAGGTTAGGTTAGGTTAGGTAAGGATAATTTGGTTAGGTTAGGTAAGGTTAGGTTAGGTTAGGTTACGTTAGGTTAGGTTAGGTTAGGTTACGTTAGGTTATGTTAGGTTAGGTTAGGTTAGGTTAGGTTACGTTAGGTTAGGTTAGGTCAGGAAAGGTTAGGTTACGTTAGAATAGGTTAGGTTAGGTTAGGTTACGTTAGGTTAGGTTAAGTTAGGTTAGGTTTGGTTAGGTTAGCTTAGGTTAGGTTAGGTTGGGTTGGGTTGGGTTGGGTTAGGTTAGGTTAGGTTAGGTTAGGTTAGTTTAGGTTAGGTTAGGTTAGGTTAGGTTGGGTTGGGTTAGGTTAGGTTAGGTTAGGTTAGGTTAGGTAAGGTTAGGTTAGGTTAGGTTAGGTTACGTTAGGTTAAGGTATGAACCGTCGTAAAACCGAATTAAACAATGTCACTTAGTGAGATGCAGTGTTTTTCACCTTTACAAGTTGTGAACTGTGATATCTAATGTGAAAGCGCTTGAAACCGTCGTATTGTTGTAGAAAGCAATGTAAAGTAGCGAATAAAACGTTTTCTAACGATAGAAGTGCGAAGGTTAGGTTAGGTTAGGTTAGTTTAAGCTAGGTAGCGTCGTGAAACTACCAAAAACGACGTCATCTAACGAGATAGTGTTGTTTTATAGCGAGTATTAAACTGCGATAGGTGAAATGTTGTGAAAGCACACAAAACGGCATGAACAAGCCAAATACTGCGTGTTGTACCGTTACAAGTGCGAAACTGCTATGTTTGGACATTCTCGGTAAAGCGCATGCAAGTATCGTGAAACCTTAAAGAACGATGTCATTTAGCGAGATACAGCGTTCTGTACTGTAATAAGTTGGTGAGAAACTGTGAGGTCAAGCAAATATCGTAATTGTGAACGAAACAGTGTAATTGAGCGTCTTTAGATACAAGTGCGAATGTTAGGTTAGGTTGACATATCAACCATCGTAAAACCGCATTAAACAATGTCACTTAGTGAGATGTAGTGTTTTTCAACATTACAAGTCGGGAACTACGATATCTAATGTGAAAGCGCATAAAACCGTCGTAATCTTGTAGAAAACATAGTAAAGTTGCGAGTAAAACGTTTTCTAACGATAGAAGTGCGAAGGTTAGCTTGAGTTATGTTAGTTTAAGCTATGTAGCGTCGTAAGACCACCAAAAAGGATTTCATCTAACGAGATAGTGTTGTTTTATTGCATGTACGTAACTGCAATAGGTGAAATGTTGTGAAAGTACACAAAACGGCTTGAACAAGCCAGATACTGCGTGTTGTACCGTTACAAGTGCGAAACTGCTATAATGTGATATTCTTGTTAAAGCGCATGCAAGCATCGTGAAACCTTAAAGAACGATGTCATTTAGCGAGATACAGCGTTCTGTACTGCAATAAGTTGGTGAAAAACTGTGAGGTTATGCAAATATCGTAATTGTGAACGAAACAGTGTAATAGAGCGTTTTTCAATACAAGTACGAATGTTAGTTTAGGTTAAGATATGAACCGTCGTAAAACCGCATTAAACAATGTCACTTAGTGAGATGCAGTGTTTTTCACCATTACAAGTCGGGAACTGCGATATCTAATGTGAAAGCGCTTGCAAACGTCGTTAGGTTAGGTTAGGTTAGGTTAGGTTACGTTAGGTTAGGTTTGGTTAGGTTAGGTTAGGTTAGGTTATGTTAAGTTAGGTTGGGTTAGGTTAGGTTGGGTTAGGTTAGGTTAGGTTAAGATATGAACCGCGCTAAAACCGCATTAAACAATGTCACTTAGTGAGATGCAGTGTTTTTCACCTTTTCAAGTTGGGAACTGCGATATCTAATGTGAAAGCGCTTAAAACCGTCGTAATGTTGTAGAAAGCAATGTAAAGTAGCGAGTAAAACGTTTTCTAACGATAGAAGTGCGAAGGTTATGTTAGGTTGAGTTATGTTAGTTTAAGCTAGGTAGTGTCGTGAAACCACCAAAAACGACGTCACCTAACGAGGTAGTGTTGTTTATTGCGAGTACGAAACTGCGATAGGTAAAATGTTGTGAAAGCACACAAAACGGCATGAACAAGCCAAATACTGCGTGTTGTACCGTTACAAGTGCGAAACTGCTATGTTGTGACATTCTCGGTAAAGCGCATGCAAGTATCGTGAAACCTTAAAGAACGATGTCATTTAGCGAGATACAGCGTTCTGTACTGTAATAAGTTGGTGAGAAACTGTGAGGTCAAGCAAATATTGTAATTGTGATTGAAACAGTGTAATTGAGCGTCTTTAGATACGAGTGCGAATGTTAGGTTAGGTTGACATATCAACCATCGTAAAACCGCATTAAACAATGTCACTTAGTGAGATGTAGTGTTTTTCAACATTACAAGTCGGGAACTACGATATCTAATGTGAAAGCGCATGAAACCGTCGTAATCTTGTAGAAAACATTGTAAAGTTGCGAGTAAAACGTTTTCTAACGATAGAAGTGCGAAGGTTAGGTTAGGTTAGGTTAGGTTAGTTTAGGCTAGGTAGCGTCGTGAAACTACGAAAAACGACGTCATCTAAAGAGATAGTGTTGTTTTATTGCGAGTATTAAACTGCGATAGGTGAAATGTTGTGAAAGCACACAAAACGGCATGAACAAGCCAAATACTGCGTGTTCTACCGTTACAAGTGCGAAACTGCTATATTGTGATATTCTCGTTAAAGCGCATGCAAGCATCGTGAAACCTTAAAGAACACTGTCATTTAGCGAGATACAGCGTTCTGTACTGCAATAAGTTGGTGAAAAACTGTGAGGTTATGCAAATATCGTAATTGTGAACGAAACAGTGTAATGAAGCGTTTTTCAATACAAATACGAATGTTAGGTTAGGTTAAGATATGAACCGTCGTAAAACCGCATTAAACAATGTCACTTAGTGAGATGCAGTGTTTTTCACCATTACAAGTCGGGAACTGCGATATCTAATGTGAAAGCGCTTGAAACCGTCGTAATGTTGTAGAAAGCAATGTAAAGTAGCGAGTAAAACGTTTTCTAACGATAGAAGTGCGAAGGTTATGTTAGGTTGAGTTATGTTAGTTTAAGCTAGGTAGCATCGTGAAACCACCAAAAACGACGTCATCTAACGAGATAGTGTTGTTTTATTGCGAGTACGAAACTGCGATAGGTAAAATGTGAAAGCACACAAAACGGCATGAACAAGCCAAATACTGCGTGTTGTACCGTTACAAGTGCGAAACTGCTATGTTTTGACATTCTCGGTAAAGCGCATGCAAGTATCGTGAAACCTTAAAGAACGATGTCATTTAGCGAGATACAGCGTTCTGTACTGTAATAAGCTGGTGAGAAACTGTGAGGTCAAGCAAATATCGTAATTGTGAACGAAACAGTGTAATTGAGCGTCTTTAGATACAAGTGCGAATGTTAGGTTAGGTTGACATATCAACCGTCGTAAAACCGCTATAAACAATGTCACTTAGTGAGATGTAGTGTTTTTCAACATTACAAGTCGGGAACTACGATATCTAATGTGAAAGCGCATGAAACCGTCGTAATCTTGTAGAAAACATTGTAAAGTTGCGAGTAAAACGTTTTCTAATGATAGAAGTGCGAAGGTTAGGTTAGGTTAGGTTAGTTTAAGCTAGGTAGCGTCGTGAAACTACCAAAAACGACGTCATCTAACGAGATAGTGTTGTTTTATAGCGAGTATTAAACTGCGATAGGTGAAATGTGAAAGCACACAAAACGGCATGAACAAGCCAAATACTGCGTGTTCTACCGTTACAAGTGCGAAACTGCTATATTGTGATATTCTCGTTAAAGCGCATGCAAGCATCGTGAAACCTTAAAGAACAATGTCATTTAGCGAGATACAACGTTCTGTACTGCAATAAGTTGGTGAAAAACTGTGAGGTTATGCAAATATGGTAATTGTGAACAAAACAGTGGAATAGAGCGGTTTTAGATACAAGTGCGAATGTTAGGTTAGGTTAAGATATGAACCGTCGTAAAACCGCATTAAACAATGTCAATTAGTGAGATGCAGTGTTTTTCACCATTAAAAGTCGGGAACTGCGATATCTAATGTGAAAGCGCTTGCAACCGTCGTTAGGTTAGGTTAGGTTAGGTTAGGTTAGGTTTTGTTAGGTTAGGTTAGGTTAGGTTAGGTTAGATTAGGTTAGGTTGGGTTGAGTTGGGTTAGGTTAGGTTAGGTTAGGTTAGGTTGGGTTAGGTTAGGTTAGGTTAGGTTAGGTTACGTTAGGTTAGGTTAGGTTACGTTAGGTTAGGTTAGGTTAGGTTAGGTTACGTTAGGTTAGGTTAGGTTAGGTAAGGATAATTTGGTTAGGTTAGGTAAGGTTAGGTTAGGTTAGGTTAGGTTGGGTTGGGTGTTGTTGGTTTGGGTTGGGTTGGGTTGGGTTAGGTTGGGTTAGGTTAGGTTAGGTTACGTTAGGTTAGGTTAGGTTAGGTTAGGTTAGGTTACGTTAGGTTATGTTAGGTTAGGTTAGGTTAGGTTACGTTAGGTTAGGTTAGGTCAGGAAAGGTTAGGTTACGTTAGAATAGGTTAGGTTAGGTTAGGTTACGTTAGGTTAGGTTAAGTTAGGTTAGGTTTGGTTAGGTTAGCTTAGGTTAGGTTAGGTTGGGTTGGGTTGGGTTGGGTTAGGTTAGGTTAGGTTAGGTTGGGTTAGGTTAGTTTAGGTTAGGTTAGGTTAGGTTAGGTTGGGTTGGGTTGGGTTAGGTTAGGTTAGGTTAGGTTAGGTTAGGTAAGGTTAGGTTAGGTTAGGTTAGGTTAGGTTACGTTAGGTTAAGGTATGAACCGTCGTAAAACCGCATTAAACAATGTCACTTAGTGAGATGCAGTGTTTTTCACCTTTACAACTTGGGAACTGCGATATCTAATGTGAAAGCGCTTGCAAACGTCGTTAGGTTAGGTTAGGTTAGGTTAGGTTAGGTTACGTTAGGTTAGCTTTGGTTAGGTTAGGTTAGGTTAGGTTATGTTAGGTTAGGTTGGGTTAGGTTAGGTTAGGTTACGTTAGATTAAGGTATGAACCGTCGTAAAACCGCATTAAACAATGTCACTTAGTGAGATGCAGTGTTTTTCACCTTTACAAGTTGGGAACTGCGATATCTACAGTGAAAGCACTTGAAACCGTCGTAATGTTGTAGAAAGCAATGTAAAGTAGCGAGTAAAACGTTTTCTAACGATAGAAGTGCGAAGGTTATGTTAGGTTGAGTTATGTTAGTTTGGGCTAGGTAGCGTCGTGAAACCACCAAAAACGACGTCATCTAACGAGATAGTGTTGTTTTATTGCGAGTACGAAACTGCGATAGGTAAAATGTTGTGAAAGCACACAAAACGGCATGAACAAGCCAAATACTGCGTGTTGTACCGTTACAAGTGCGAAACTGCTATGTTGTGACATTCTCGGTAAAGCGCATGCAAGTATCGTGAAACCTTAAAGAACGATGTCATTTAGCGAGATACAGCGTTCTGTACTGTAATAAGTTGGTGAGAAACTGTGAGGTCAAGCAAATATCGTAACTGTGAACGAAACAGTGTAATTGAGCGTCTTTAGATACAAGTGCGAATGTTAGGTTAGGTTGACATATCAACCGTCGTAAAACCGCATTAAACGATCTCACTTAGTGAGATGTAGTGTTTTTCAACATTACAAGTCGGGAACTACGATATCTAATGTGAAAGCGCATGAAACCGTCGTAATCTTGTAGAAAACATTGTAAAGTTGCGAATAAAACGTTTTCTAACAATAGAAGTGCGAAGGTTAGGTTAGGTTAGGTTAGGTTAAGCTAGGTAGCGTCGTGAAACTACCAAAAACTACGTCATCTAACGAGATAGTGTTGTTTTATTGCGAGTATTAAACTGCGATAGGTGAAATGTTGTGAAAGCACACAAAACGGAATGAACAAGCCAAATACTGCGTGTTCTACCGTTACAAGTGCGAAACTGCTATATTGTGATATTCTCGTTAAAGCGCATGCAAGCATCGTGAAACCTTAAAAAACAATGTCATTTAGGAAGATACAGCGTTCTGTACTGCAATAAGTTGGTGAAAAACTGTGACGTTATGCAAATATTGTAATTGTGAACAAAACAGTGTAATAGAGCGTTTTTAGATACAAGTGCGAATGTTAGGTTAGGTTAAGATATGAACCGTCGTAAAACCGCATTAAACAATGTCAATTAGTGAGATGCAGTGTTTTTCACCATTAAAAGTGGGGAACTGCGATATCTAATGTGAAAGCGCTTGCAACCGTCGTTAGGTTAGGTTAGGTTAGGTTAGGTTAGGTTAGGTTTGGTTAGGTTAGGTTAGGTTAGGTTAGGTTAGGTTAGATTAGGTTAGGTTGGGTTGAGTTGGGTTAGGTTAGGTTAGGTTAGGTTAGGTTAGGTTGGGTTAGGTTAGGTTAGGTTAGGTTACGTTAGGTTAGGTTAGGTTAGGTTAGGTTAGGTTACGTTAGGTTAGGTTTGGTTAGGTAAGGATAATTTAGTTAGGTTAGGTAAGGTTAGGTTAGGTTAGGTTAGGTTGGGTTGGGTGTTGTTGGGTTGGGTTGGGTTGGGTTAGGTTGGGTTAGGTTAGGTTAGGTTACGTTAGGCTAGGTTAGGTTAGGTTAGGTTACGTTAGGTAATGTTAGGTTAGGTTAGGTTACGTTAGGTTAGGTTAGGACAGGTAAGGTTAGGTTACGTTAGAATAGGTTAGGTTAGGTTAGGTTACGTTAGGTTAGGTTAAGTTAGGTTAGGTTTGGCTAGGTTAGGTTAGGTTAGCTTAGGTTAGGTTAGGTTGGGTTGGGTTGGGTTAGGTTGGGTTAGGTTAGGTTAGGTTAGGTTGGGTTAGGTTAGTTTAGGTTAGGTTAGGTTAGGTTAGGTTGGGTCGGGTTGGGTTAGGTTAGGTTAGGTTAGGTAAGGTTAGGTTAGGTTACGTTAGGTTAAGGTATGAACCATCGTAAAACCGCAATAAACAATGTCACTTAGTGAGATGCAGTGTTTTTCACCTTTACAAGTTGGGAACTGTGATATCTAATGTGAATGCGCTTGAAACCGTCGTAATGTTGTAGAAAGCAATGTAAAGTAGCGAGTAAAACGTTTTCTAACGATAGAAGTGCGAAGGTTATGTTAGGTTGAGTTATGTTTAAGCTAGGTAGCGTCGTGAAACTACCAAAAACAACGTCATCTAACGAGATAGTGTTGTTTTATTGCGAGTACGAAACTGCGATAGGTGAAATGTTGTGAAAGCACACAAAACGGCATGAACAAGCCAAATACTGCGTGTTGTATCGTTACAAGTGCGAAACTGCTATGTTGTGATATTCTCGTTAAAGCGCATGCAAGCATCGTGAAACCTTAAAGAACAATGTCATTTAGCGAGATACAGCGTTCTGTACTGCAATAAGTTGGTGAAAAACTGTGAGGTTATGCAAATATCCTAATTGTGAACGAAACAGTGTAATAGAGCGTTTTTTAATACAAGTGCGAATGTTAGGTTAGGTTAAGATATGAACCGTCGTGAAACCGCATTAAACAATGTCACTTAGTGAGATGCAGTGTTTTTCACCATTACAAGTCGGGAACTGCGATATCTAATGTGAAAGCGCTTGCAAACGTCGTTAGGTTAGGTTAGGTTAGGTTAGGTTAGGTTAGGTTAGGTTAGGTTAGGTTACGTTAGGTTAGGTTAGGTTAGGTTTGGTTAGGTTAGGTTAGGTTAGGTTAGGGTATGTTAGGTTAGGTTTGGTTAGGTTAGGTTAGGTTAGGTTGGGTTGGGTAAGGTTAGGTTAGGTTAAGATATGAACCGAGCTAAAACCGCATTAAACAATGTCACTTAGTGAGATGCTGTGTTTTTCACCATTACAAGTCGGGAACTGCGATATCTAATGTGAAAGCGCATGAAACCGTCGTAATCTTGCAGAAAACATTGTAAAGTAGCGAATAAAACGTTTTCTAACGATAGAAGTGCGAAGAATCGGTTAGTTTGAGCTAGGTAGCGTCGTGAAACCGCCAAAAACGATGTCATCTAACGAGATAGTGTTGTTTTATTGCGAGTACGAAACTGCGATAGGTGAAATATTGGGAAAGCACACAAAATGGCATGAACTAGCCAGATACTGCGTCTTGTGCCGTTACAAGTGCGAAACTGCTTTATTGTGATATTCTCGTTAAAGCGCATGCAAGTATCGTGAAACCTTGAAGAACGATGTCATTTAGCGAGATACAGCGTTCTGAACTGTAATAAGTTGGTGAGAAACTGTGAGGTCAAGCAAATATCGTAATTGTGAACGAAACAGTGTAATTGAGCGTATTTAGATACAAGTGCGAATGTTAGGTTAGGTTGAGATATCAACCGTCGTAAAACCGCATTAAACAATGTCACTTAGTGAGATGTAGTGTTTTTCAACATTACAAGTCGGGAACTACGATATCTAATGTGAAAGCGCTTGCAAACGTCGTTAGGTTAGGTTAGGTTAGGTTAGGTTAGGTTAGGTTACGTTAGGTTAGGTTAGGTTAGGTTTGGTTAGGTTAGGTTAGGTTAGGTTAGGTTAGGGATGTTAGGTAAGGTTTGGTTAGGTTAGGTTAGGTTAGGTTGGGTTAGGTAAGGTTAGGTTAGGTTAAGATATGAACCGCGCTAAAACCGCATTAAACAATGTCACTTAGTGAGATGCTGTGTTTTTCACCATTACAAGTCGGGAACTGCGATATCTAATGTGAAAGCGCTTGCAAACGTCGTTAGGTTATGTTAGGTTAGGTTAGGTTAGGTTAGGTTACGTTAGGTTAGGTTTGGTTAGGTTAGGTTAGGTTAGGTTATGTTAGGTTAGGTTGGGTTAGGTTAGGTTAGGTTAGGTTAGGTTAAGATATGAACCGCGCTAAAACCGCATTAAACAATGTCACTTAGTGAGATGCAGTGTTTTTCACCTTTACAAGTTGGGAACTGTGATATCTAATGTGAAAGCGCTTGAAACCGTCGTATTGTTGTAGAAAGCAATGTAAAGTAGCGAGTAAAACGTTTTCTAACGATAGAAGTGCGAAGGTTATGTTAGGTTGAGTTATGTTAGTTTAAGCTAGGTAGCGTCGTGAAACTACCAAAAACAACGTCATCTAACGAGATAGTGTTGTTTTATTGCGAGTACGAAACTGCGATAGGTGAAATGTTGTGAAAGCACACAAAACGGCATGAACAAGCCAAATACTGCGTGTTGTACCGTTACAAGTACGAAACTGCTATATTGTGATATTCTCGTTAAAGCGCATGCAAGCATCGTGAAACCTTAAAGAACAATGTCATTTAGCGAGATACAACGTTTTGTACTGCAATAAGTTGGTGAGAAACTGTGAGGTTATGCAAATATGGTAATTGTGAACAAAACAGTGTAATAGAGCGTTTTTAGATACAAGTGCGAATGTTAGGTTAGGTTAAGATATGAACCGTCGTAAAACCGCATTAAACAAATGTCAATTAGTGAGATGCAGTGTTTTTCACCATTAAAAGTCGGGAACTGCGATATCTAATGTGAAAGCGCTTGCAAACGTCGTTAGGTTAGGTTAGGTTAGGTTAGGTTAGGTTACGTTAGGTTAGGTTAGGTTAGGTTAGGTTAGGTTAGGTTAGGTTAGGTTATGTTAGGTTAGGTTGGGTTAGGTTAGGTTAGGTTACGTTAGGTTAAGGTATGAACCGTCGTAAAACCGCATTAAACAATGTCACTTAGTGAGATGCAGTGTTTTTCACCTTTACAAGTTGGGAACTGCGATATCTAATGTGAAAGCGCTTGAAACCGTCGTAATGTTGTAGAAAGCAATGTAAAGTAGCGAGTAAAACGTTTTCTAACGATAGAAGTGCGAAGGTTTTGTTAGGTTGAGTTATGTTAGTTTAAGCTAGGTAGCGTCGTGAAACCACCAAAAACGACGTCATCTAACGAGATAGTGTTGTTTATTGCGAGTACGAAACTGCGATAGGTAAAATGTTGTGAAAGCACACAAAACGGCATGAACAAGCCAAATACTGCGTGTTGTACCGTTACAAGTGCGAAACTGCTATGTTGTGACATTCTCGGTAAAGCGCATGCAAGTATCGTGAAACCTTAAAGAACGATGTCATTTAGCGAGATACAGCGTTCTGTACTGTAATAAGTTGGTGAGAAACTGTGAGGTCAAGCAAATATCGTAATTGTGAACGAAACAGTGTAATTGAGCGTCTTTAGATACAAGTGCGAATGTTAGGTTAGGTTGACATATCAACCATCGTAAAACAGCATTAAACATTGTCACTTAGTGAGATGTAGTGTTTTTCAACATTACAAGTCGGGAACTACGATATCTAATGTGAAAGCGCATGAAACCGTCGTAATCTTGTAGAAAACATTGTAAAGTTGCGAGTAAAACGTTTTCTAACGATAGAAGTGCGAAGGTTAGGTTAGGTTAGGTTAGTTTAGGCTAGGTAGCGCGTGAAACTACCAAAAACGACGTCATCTAAAGAGATAGTGTTGTTTTATTGCGAGTATTAAACTGCGATAGGTGGAATGTTGTGAAAGCACACAAAACGGCATGAACAAGCCAAATACTGCGTGTTCTACCGTTACAAGTGCGAAACTGCTATATTGTGATATTCTCGTTAAAGCGCATGCAAGCATCGTGAAACCTTAAAGAACAATGTCATTTAGCGAGATACAGCGTTCTGTACTGCAATAAGTTGGTGAAAAACTGTGAGGTTATGCAAATATCGTAATTGTGAACGAAACAGTGTAATAGAGCGTTTTTCAATACAAGTACGAATGTTAGGTTAGGTTAAGATATGAACCGTCGTAAAACGCATTAAACAATGTCACTTAGTGAGATGCAGTGTTTTTCACCATTACAAGTCGGGAACTGCGATATCTAATGTGAAAGCGCTTGCAAACGTCGTTAGGTTAGGTTAGGTTAGGTTAGGTTAGGTTACGTTAGGTTACGTTAGGTTAGGTTTGGTTAGGTTAGGTTAGGTTAGGTTATGTTAGGTTAGGTTGGGTTAGGTTAGGTTAGGTTACGTTAGGTTAAGGTATGAACCGTTGTAAAACCGCAATAAACAATGTCACTTAGTGAGATGCAGTGTTTTTCACCTTTACAAGTTGGGAACTGCGATATCTAATGTGAAAGCGCTTGAAACCGTCGTAATGTTGTAGAAAGCAATGTAAAGTAGCGAGTAAAACGTTTTCTAACGATAGAAGTGCGAAGGTTATGTTAGGTTGAGTTATGTTAGTTTAAGCTAGGTAGCGTCGTGAAACCACCAAAAACGACGTCATCTAACGAGATAGTGTTGTTTTATTGCGAGTACGAAACTGGGATAGGTAAAATGTGAAAGCACACAAAACGGCATGAACAAGCCAAATACTGCGTGTTCTACCGTTACAAGTGCGAAACTGCTATATTGTGATATTCTCGTTAAAGCGCATGCAAGCATCGTGAAACCTTAAAGAACAATGTCATTTAGCGAGATACAACGTTCTGTACTGCAATAAGTTGGTGAAAAACTGTGAGGTTATGCAAATATGGTAATTGTGAACAAAACAGTGTAATAGAGCGGTTTTAGATACAAGTGCGAATGTTAGGTTAGGTTAAGATATGAACCGTCGTAAAACCGCATTAAACAATGTCAATTAGTGAGATGCAGTGTTTTTCACCATTAAAAGTCGGGAACTGCGATATCTAATGTGAAAGCGCTTGCAACCGTCGTTAGGTTAGGTTAGGTTTTGTTAGGTTAGGTTAGGTTAGGTTAGGTTAGATTAGGTTAGGTTGGGTTGAGTTGGGTTAGGTTAGGTTAGGTTAGGTTAGGTTGGGTTAGGTTAGGTTAGGTTAGGTTACGTTAGGTTAGTTTAGGTTACGTTAGGTTAGGTTAGGTTAGGTTAGGTTACGTTAGGTTAGGTTAGGTTAGGTTAGGTAAGGATAATTTGGTTAGGTTAGGTAAGGTTAGGTTAGGCTAGGTTAGGTTAGGTTGGGTTGGGTGTTGTTGGTTTGGGTTGGGTTGGGTTAGGTTGGGTTAGGTTAGGTTAGGTTACGTTAGGTTAGGTTAGGTTTGGTTAGGTTAGCTTAGGTTAGGTTAGGTTGGGTTGGGTTGGGTTGGGTTAGGTTAGGTTAGGTTAGGTTAGGTTGGGTTAGGTTAGTTTAGGTTAGGTTAGGTTAGGTTAGGTTGGGTTGGGTTGGGTTAGGTTAGGTTAGGTTAGGTAAGGTTAGGTTAGGTTAGGTTAGGTTACGTTAGGTTAAGGTATGAACCGTCGTAAAACCGCATTAAACAATGTCACTTAGTGAGATGCAGTGTTTTTCACCTTTACAAGTTGGGAACTGTGATATCTAATGTGAAAGCGCTTGAAACCGTCGTATTGTTGTAGAAAGCAATGTAAAGTAGCGAGTAAAACGTTTTCTAACGATAGAAGTGCGAAGGTTATGTTAGGTTGAGTTATGTTAGTTTAAGCTAGGTAGCGTCGTGAAACTACCAAAAACAACGTCATCTAACGAGATAGTGTTGTTTTATTGCGAGTACGAAACTGCGATAGGTGAAATGTTGTGAAAGCACACAAAACGGCATGAACAAGCCAAATACTGCGTGTTGTACCGTTACAAGTACGAAACTGCTATGTTGTGATATTCTCGTTAAAGCGCATGCAAGCATCGTGAAACCTTAAAGAACGATGTCATTTAGCGAGATACAGCGTTCTGTACTGCAATAAGTTGGTGAAAAACTGTGAGGTTATGCAAATATCCTAATTGTGAACGAAACAGTGTAATAGAGCGTTTTTTAATACAAGTGCGAATGTTAGGTTAGGTTAAGATATGAACCGTCGTAAAACCGCATTAAACAATGTCACTTGATGAGATGCAGTGTTTTTCATCATTACAAGTCGGGAACTGCGATATCTAATGTGAAAGCGCTTGCAAACGTCGTTAGGTTAGGTTAGGTTAGGTTAGGTTAGGTTACGTTAGGTTAGGTTTGGTTAGGTTAGGTTAGGTTAGGTTATGTTAGGTTAGGTTGGGTTAGGTTAGGTTAGGTTACGTTAGGTTAAGGTATGAACCGTTGTAAAACCGCAATAAACAATGTCACTTAGTGAGATGCAGTGTTTTTCACCTTTACAAGTTGGGAACTGCGATATCTAATGTGAAAGCGCTTGAAACCGTCGTAATGTTGTAGAAAGCATTGTAAAGTAGCGAGTAAAACGTTTTCTAACGATAGAAGTGCGAAGGTTATGTTAGGTTGAGTTATGTTAGTTTAAGCTAGGTAGCGTCGTGAAACCACCAAAAACGACGTCATCTAACGAGATAGTGTTGTTTTATTGCGAGTACGAAACTGCGATAGGTAAAATGTGAAAGCACCCAAAACGGCATGAACAAGCCAAATACTGCGTGTTGTACCGTTACAAGTGCGAAACTGCTATGTTTTGACATTCTCGGTAAAGCGCATGCAAGTATCGTGAAACCTTAAAGAACGATGTCATTTAGCGAGATACAGCGTTCTGTACTGTAACAAGTTGGTGAGAAACTGTGAGGTCAAGCAAATATCGTAATTGTGAACGAAACAGTGTAATTGAGCGTCTTTAGATACAAGTGCGAATGTTAGGTTAGGTTGACATATCAACCGTCGTAAAACCGCATTAAACAATGTCACTTAGTAAGATGTAGTGTTTTTCAACATTACAAGTCGGGAACTACGATATCTAATGTGAAAGCGCATGAAACCGTCGTAATCTTGTAGAAAACATTGTAAAGTGGCGAGTAAAACGTTTTCTAACGATAGAAGTGCGAAGGTTAGGTTAGGTTAGCTTAGTTTAAGCTAGGTAGCGTCGTGAAACTACCAAAAACGACGTCATCTAACGAGATAGTGTTGTTTTATAGCGAGTAATAAACTGCGATAGGTGAAATGTTGTGAAAGCACACAAAACGGCATGAACAAGCCAAATACTGCGTGTTCTGCCGTTACAAGTGCGAAACTGCTATATTGTGATATTCTCGTTAAAGCGCATGCAAGCATCGTGAAACCTTAAAGAACAATGTCATTTAGCGAGATACAACGTTCTGTACTGCAATAAGTTGGTGAGAAACTGTGAGGTTATGCAAATATGGTAATTGTGAACAAAACAGTGTAATAGAGCGTTTTTAGATACAAGTGCGAATGTTAGGTTAGGTTAAGATATGAACCGTCGTAAAACCGCATTAAACAAATGTCAATTAGTGAGATGCAGTGTTTTTCACCATTAAAAGTCGGGAACTGCGATATCTAATGTGAAAGCGCTTGCAAACGTCGTTAGGTTAGGTTAGGTTAGGTTAGGTTAGGTTACGTTAGGTTAGGTTAGGTTAGGTTAGGTTAGGTTATGTTAGGTTAGGTTGGGTTAGGTTAGGTTAGGTTACGTTAGGTTAAGGTATGAACCATCGTAAAACCGCATTAAACAATGTCACTTAGTGAGATGCAGTGTTTTTCACCTTTACAAGTTGGGAACTGCGATATCTAATGTGAAAGCGCTTGAAACCGTCGTAATGTTGTAGAAAGCAATGTAAAGTAGCGAGTAAAACGTTTTCTAACGATAGAAGTGCGAAGGTTATGTTAGGTTGAGTTATGTTAGTTTAAGCTAGGTAGCGTCGTGAAACCACCAAAAACGACGTCATCTAACGAGATAGTGTTGTTTATTGCGAGTACGAAACTGCGATAGGTAAAATGTTGTGAAAGCACACAAAACGGCATGAACAAGCCAAATACTGCGTGTTGTACCGTTACAAGTGCGAAACTGCTATGTTGTGACATTCTCGGTAAAGCGCATGCAAGTATCGTGAAACCTTAAAGAACGATGTCATTTAGCGAGATACAGCGTTCTGTACTGTAATAAGTTGGTGAGAAACTGTGAGGTCAAGCAAATATCGTAATTGTGAACGAAACAGTGTAATTGAGCGTCTTTAGATACAAGTGCGAATGTTAGGTTAGGTTGACATATCAACCATCGTATAACCGCATTAAACATTGTCACTTAGTGAGATGTAGTGTTTTTCACCATTAAAAGTCGGGAACTGCGATATCTAATGTGAAAGCGCTTGCAACCGTCGTTAGGTTAGGTTAGGTTAGGTTAGGTTTTGTTAGGTTAGGTTAGGTTAGGTTAGGTTAGATTAGGTTAGGTTGGGTTGAGTTGGGTTAGGTTAGGTTAGGTTAGGTTAGGTTGGGTTAGGTTAGGTTAGGTTAGGTTAGGTTACGTTAGGTTAGGTTAGGTTACGTTAGGTTAGGTTAGGTTAGGTTAGGTTACGTTAGGTTAGGTTAGGTTAGGTAAGGATAATTTGGTTAGGTTAGGTAAGGTTAGGTTAGGTTAGGTTAGGTTGGGTTGGGTGTTGTTGGTTTGGGTTGGGTTGGGTTGGGTTAGGTTGGGTTAGGTTAGGTTAGGTTACGTTAGGTTAGGTTAGGTTAGGTTAGGTTACGTTAGGTTATGTTAGGTTAGGTTAGGTTAGGTTACGTTAGGTTAGGTTAGGTCAGGAAAGGTTAGGTTACGTTAGAATAGGTTAGGTTAGGTTAGGTTACGTTAGGTTAGGTTAAGTTAGGTTAGGTTTGGTTAGGTTAGCTTAGGTTAGGTTAGGTTGGGTTGGGTTGGGTTGGGTTAGGTTAGGTTAGGTTAGGTTGGGTTAGGTTAGTTTAGGTTAGGTTAGGTTAGGTTAGGTTGGGTTGGGTTGGGTTAGGTTAGGTTAGGTTAGGTTAGGTTAGGTAAGGTTAGGTTAGGTTAGGTTAGGTTACGTTAGGTTAAGGTATGAACCGTCGTAAAACCGCATTAAACAATGTCACTTAGTGAGATGCAGTGTTTTTCACCTTTACAACTTGGGAACTGCGATATCTAATGTGAAAGCGCTTGCAAACGTCGTTAGGTTAGGTTAGGTTAGGTTAGGTTAGGTTACGTTAGGTTAGGTTTGGTTAGGTTAGGTTAGGTTAGGTTATGTTAGGTTAGGTTGGGTTAGGTTAGGTTAGGTTACGTTAGATTAAGGTATGAACCGTCGTAAAACCGCATTAAACAATGTCACTTAGTGAGATGCAGTGTTTTTCACCTTTACAAGTTGGGAACTGCGATATCTACAGTGAAAGCACTTGAAACCGTCGTAATGTTGTAGAAAGCAATGTAAAGTAGCGAGTAAAACGTTTTCTAACGATAGAAGTGCGAAGGTTATGTTAGGTTGAGTTATGTTAGTTTAAGCTAGGTAGCGTCGTGAAACCACCAAAAACGACGTCATCTAACGAGATAGTGTTGTTTTATTGCGAGTACGAAACTGCGATAGGTAAAATGTTGTGAAAGCACACAAAACGGCATGAACAAGCCAAATACTGCGTGTTGTACCGTTACAAGTGCGAAACTGCTATGTTGTGACATTCTCGGTAAAGCGCATGCAAGTATCGTGAAACCTTAAAGAACGATGTCATTTAGCGAGATACAGCGTTCTGTACTGTAATAAGTTGGTGAGAAACTGTGAGGTCAAGCAAATATCGTAACTGTGAACGAAACAGTGTAATTGAGCGTCTTTAGTACAAGTGCGAATGTTAGGTTAGGTTGACATATCAACCGTCGTAAAACCGCATTAAACGATCTCACTTAGTGAGATGTAGTGTTTTTCAACATTACAAGTCGGGAACTACGATATCTAATGTGAAAGCGCATGAAACCGTCGTAATCTTGTAGAAAACATTGTAAAGTTGCGAATAAATCGTTTTCTAACAATAGAAGTGCGAAGGTTAGGTTAGGTTAGGTTAGGTTAAGCTAGGTAGCGTCGTGAAACTACCAAAAACGACGTCATCTAACGAGATAGTGTTGTTTTATTGCGAGTATTAAACTGCGATAGGTGAAATGTTGTGAAAGCACACAAAACGGAATGAACAAGCCAAATACTGCGTGTTCTACCGTTACAAGTGCGAAACTGCTATATTGTGATATTCTCGTTAAAGCGCATGCAAGCATCGTGAAACCTTAAAAAACAATGTCATTTAGGAAGATACAGCGTTCTGTACTGCAATAAGTTGGTGAAAAACTGTGACGTTATGCAAATATTGTAATTGTGAACAAAACAGTGTAATAGAGCGTTTTTAGATACAAGTGCGAATGTTAGGTTAGGTTAAGATATGAACCGTCGTAAAACCGCATTAAACAATGTCAATTAGTGAGATGCAGTGTTTTTCACCATTAAAAGTGGGGAACTGCGATATCTAATGTGAAAGCGCTTGCAACCGTCGTTAGGTTAGGTTAGGTTAGGTTAGGTTAGGTTAGGTTTGGTTAGGTTAGGTTAGGTTAGGTTAGGTTAGGTTAGATTAGGTTAGGTTGGGTTGAGTTGGGTTAGGTTAGGTTAGGTTAGGTTAGGTTAGGTTGGGTTAGGTTAGGTTAGGTTAGGTTACGTTAGGTTAGGTTAGGTTAGGCTAGGTTACGTTAGGTTAGGTTTGGTTAGGTAAGGATAATTTGGTTAGGTTAGGTAAGGTTAGGTTAGGTTAGGTTAGGTTGGGTTGGGTGTTGTTGGGTTGGGTTGGGTTGGGTTAGGTTGGGTTAGGTTAGGTTAGGTTACGTTAGGCTAGGTTAGGTTAGGTTAGGTTACGTTAGGTAATGTTAGGTTAGGTTAGGTTACGTTAGGTTAGGTTAGGTCAGGTAAGGTTAGGTTACGTTAGAATAGGTTAGGTTAGGTTAGGTTACGTTAGGTTAGGTTAAGTTAGGTTAGGTTTGGTTAGGTTAGGTTAGGTTAGCTTAGGTTAGGTTAGGTTGGGTTGGGTTGGGTTAGGTTGGGTTAGGTTAGGTTAGGTTAGGTTAGGTTGGGTTAGGTTAGTTTAGGTTAGGTTAGGTTAGGTTAGGTTGGGTCGGGTTGGGTTAGGTTAGGTTAGGTTAGGTAAGGTTAGGTTAGGTTACGTTAGGTTAAGGTATGAACCATCGTAAAACCGCAATAAACAATGTCACTTAGTGAGATGCAGTGTTTTTCACCTTTACAAGTTGGGAACTGTGATATCTAATGTGAATGCGCTTGAAACCGTCGTAATGTTGTAGAAAGCAATGTAAAGTAGCGAGTAAAACGTTTTCTAACGATAGAAGTGCGAAGGTTATGTTAGGTTGAGTTATGTTTAAGCTAGGTAGCGTCGTGAAACTACCAAAAACAACGTCATCTAACGAGATAGTGTTGTTTTATTGCGAGTACGAAACTGCGATAGGTGAAATGTTGTGAAAGCACACAAAACGGCATGAACAAGCCAAATACTGCGTGTTGTATCGTTACAAGTGCGAAACTGCTATGTTGTGATATTCTCGTTAAAGCGCATGCAAGCATCGTGAAACCTTAAAGAACAATGTCATTTAGCGAGATACAGCGTTCTGTACTGCAATAAGTTGGTGAAAAACTGTGAGGTTATGCAAATATCCTAATTGTGAACGAAACAGTGTAATAGAGCGTTTTTTAATACAAGTGCGAATGTTAGGTTAGGTTAAGATATGAACCGTCGTGAAACCGCATTAAACAATGTCACTTAGTGAGATGCAGTGTTTTTCACCATTACAAGTCGGGAACTGCGATATCTAATGTGAAAGCGCTTGCAAACGTCGTTAGGTTAGGTTAGGTTAGGTTAGGTTAGGTTAGGTTAGGTTAGGTTAGGTTACGTTAGGTTAGGTTAGGTTAGGTTTGGTTAGGTTAGGTTAGGTTAGGTTAGGGTATGTTAGGTTAGGTTTGGTTAGGTTAGGTTAGGTTAGGTTGGGTTGGGTAAGGTTAGGTTAGGTTAAGATATGAACCGAGCTAAAACCGCATTAAACAATGTCACTTAGTGAGATGCTGTGTTTTTCACCATTACAAGTCGGGAACTGCGATATCTAATGTGAAAGCGCATGAAACCGTCGTAATCTTGCAGAAAACATTGTAAAGTAGCGAATAAAACGTTTTCTAACGATAGAAGTGCGAAGAATCGGTTAGTTTGAGCTAGGTAGCGTCGTGAAACCGCCAAAAACGATGTCATCTAACGAGATAGTGTTGTTTTATTGCGAGTACGAAACTGCGATAGGTGAAATATTGGGAAAGCACACAAAATGGCATGAACTAGCCAGATACTGCGTCTTGTGCCGTTACAAGTGCGAAACTGCTTTATTGTGATATTCTCGTTAAAGCGCATGCAAGTATCGTGAAACCTTGAAGAACGATGTCATTTAGCGAGATACAGCGTTCTGAACTGTAATAAGTTGGTGAGAAACTGTGAGGTCAAGCAAATATCGTAATTGTGAACGAAACAGTGTAATTGAGCGTATTTAGATACAAGTGCGAATGTTAGGTTAGGTTGAGATATCAACCGTCGTAAAACCGCATTAAACAATGTCACTTAGTGAGATGTAGTGTTTTTCAACATTACAAGTCGGGAACTACGATATCTAATGTGAAAGCGCTTGCAAACGTCGTTAGGTTAGGTTAGGTTAGGTTAGGTTAGGTTAGGTTACGTTAGGTTAGGTTAGGTTAGGTTTGGTTAGGTTAGGTTAGGTTAGGTTAGGTTAGGGATGTTAGGTAAGGTTTGGTTAGGTTAGGTTAGGTTAGGTTGGGTTAGGTAAGGTTAGGTTAGGTTAAGATATGAACCGCGCTAAAACCGCATTAAACAATGTCACTTAGTGAGATGCTGTGTTTTTCGCCATTACAAGTCGGGAACTGCGATATCTAATGTGAAAGCGCTTGCAAACGTCGTTAGGTTATGTTAGGTTAGGTTAGGTTAGGTTAGGTTACGTTAGGTTAGGTTTGGTTAGGTTAGGTTAGGTTAGGTTATGTTAGGTTAGGTTGGGTTAGGTTAGGTTAGGTTAGGTTAGGTTAAGATATGAACCGCGCTAAAACCGCATTAAACAATGTCACTTAGTGAGATGCAGTGTTTTTCACCTTTACAAGTTGGGAACTGTGATATCTAATGTGAAAGCGCTTGAAACCGTCGTATTGTTGTAGAAAGCAATGTAAAGTAGCGAGTAAAACGTTTTCTAACGATAGAAGTGCGAAGGTTATGTTAGGTTGAGTTATGTTAGTTTAAGCTAGGTAGCGTCGTGAAACTACCAAAAACAACGTCATCTAACGAGATAGTGTTGTTTTATTGCGAGTACGAAACTGCGATAGGTGAAATGTTGTGAAAGCACACAAAACGGCATGAACAAGCCAAATACTGCGTGTTGTACCGTTACAAGTACGAAACTGCTATATTGTGATATTCTCGTTAAAGCGCATGCAAGCATCGTGAAACCTTAAAGAACAATGTCATTTAGCGAGATACAACGTTCTGTACTGCAATAAGTTGGTGAGAAACTGTGAGGTTATGCAAATATGGTAATTGTGAACAAAACAGTGTAATAGAGCGTTTTTAGATACAAGTGCGAATGTTAGGTTAGGTTAAGATATGAACCGTCGTAAAACCGCATTAAACAAATGTCAATTAGTGAGATGCAGTGTTTTTCACCATTAAAAGTCGGGAACTGCGATATCTAATGTGAAAGCGCTTGCAAACGTCGTTAGGTTAGGTTAGGTTAGGTTAGGTTAGGTTACGTTAGGTTAGGTTAGGTTAGGTTACGTTAGGTTAGGTTAGGTTATGTTAGGTTAGGTTGGGTTAGGTTAGGTTAGGTTACGTTAGGTTAAGGTATGAACCGTCGTAAAACCGCATTAAACAATGTCACTTAGTGAGATGCAGTGTTTTTCACCTTTACAAGTTGGGAACTGCGATATCTAATGTGAAAGCGCTTGAAACCGTCGTAATGTTGTAGAAAGCAATGTAAAGTAGCGAGTAAAACGTTTTCTAACGATAGAAGTGCGAAGGTTTTGTTAGGTTGAGTTATGTTAGTTTAAGCTAGGTAGCGTCGTGAAACCACCAAAAACGACGTCATCTAACGAGATAGTGTTGTTTATTGCGAGTACGAAACTGCGATAGGTAAAATGTTGTGAAAGCACACAAAACGGCATGAACAAGCCAAATACTGCGTGTTGTACCGTTACAAGTGCGAAACTGCTATGTTGTGACATTCTCGGTAAAGCGCATGCAAGTATCGTGAAACCTTAAAGAACGATGTCATTTAGCGAGATACAGCGTTCTGTACTGTAATAAGTTGGTGAGAAACTGTGAGGTCAAGCAAATATCGTAATTGTGAACGAAACAGTGTAATTGAGCGTCTTTAGATACAAGTGCGAATGTTAGGTTAGGTTGACATATCAACCATCGTAAAACAGCATTAAACATTGTCACTTAGTGAGATGTAGTGTTTTTCAACATTACAAGTCGCGAACTACGATATCTAATGTGAAAGCGCATGAAACCGTCGTAATCTTGTAGAAAACATTGTAAAGTTGCGAGTAAAACGTTTTCTAACGATAGAAGTGCGAAGGTTAGGTTAGGTTAGGTTAGTTTAGGCTAGGTAGCGCGTGAAACTACCAAAAACGACGTCATCTAAAGAGATAGTGTTGTTTTATTGCGAGTATTAAACTGCGATAGGTGGAATGTTGTGAAAGCACACAAAACGGCATGAACAAGCCAAATACTGCGTGTTCTACCGTTACAAGTGCGAAACTGCTATATTGTGATATTCTCGTTAAAGCGCATGCAAGCATCGTGAAACCTTAAAGAACAATGTCATTTAGCGAGATACAGCGTTCTGTACTGCAATAAGTTGGTGAAAAACTGTGAGGTTATGCAAATATCGTAATTGTGAACGAAACAGTGTAATAGAGCGTTTTTCAATACAAGTACGAATGTTAGGTTAGGTTAAGATATGAACCGTCGTAAAACGCATTAAACAATGTCACTTAGTGAGATGCAGTGTTTTTCACCATTACAAGTCGGGAACTGCGATATCTAATGTGAAAGCGCTTGCAAACGTCGTTAGGTTAGGTTAGGTTAGGTTAGGTTACGTTAGGTTACGTTAGGTTAGGTTTGGTTAGGTTAGGTTAGGTTAGGTTATGTTAGGTTAGGTTAGGTTGGGTTAGGTTAGGTTAGGTTACGTTAGGTTAAGGTATGAACCGTTGTAAAACCGCAATAAACAATGTCACTTAGTGAGATGCAGTGTTTTTCACCTTTACAAGTTGGGAACTGCGATATCTAATGTGAAAGCGCTTGAAACCGTCGTAATGTTGTAGAAAGCAATGTAAAGTAGCGAGTAAAACGTTTTCTAACGATAGAAGTGCGAAGGTTATGTTAGGTTGAGTTATGTTAGTTTAAGCTAGGTAGCGTCGTGAAACCACCAAAAACGACGTCATCTAACGAGATAGTGTTGTTTTATTGCGAGTACGAAACTGGGATAGGTAAAATGTGAAAGCACACAAAACGGCATGAACAAGCCAAATACTGCGTGTTCTACCGTTACAAGTGCGAAACTGCTATATTGTGATATTCTCGTTAAAGCGCATGCAAGCATCGTGAAACCTTAAAGAACAATGTCATTTAGCGAGATACAACGTTCTGTACTGCAATAAGTTGGTGAAAAACTGTGAGGTTATGCAAATATGGTAATTGTGAACAAAACAGTGTAATAGAGCGGTTTTAGATACAAGTGCGAATGTTAGGTTAGGTTAAGATATGAACCGTCGTAAAACCGCATTAAACAATGTCAATTAGTGAGATGCAGTGTTTTTCACCATTAAAAGTCGGGAACTGCGATATCTAATGTGAAAGCGCTTGCAACCGTCGTTAGGTTAGGTTAGGTTTTGTTAGGTTAGGTTAGGTTAGGTTAGGTTAGATTAGGTTAGGTTGGGTTGAGTTGGGTTAGGTTAGGTTAGGTTAGGTTAGGTTGGGTTAGGTTAGGTTAGGTTAGGTTACGTTAGGTTAGGTTAGGTTACGTTAGGTTAGGTTAGGTTAGGTTAGGTTACGTTAGGTTAGGTTAGGTTAGGTAAGGATAATTTGGTTAGGTTAGGTAAGGTTAGGTTAGGTTAGGTTAGGTTGGGTTGGGTGTTGTTGGTTTGGGTTGGGTTGGGTTGGGTTAGGTTGGGTTAGGTTAGGTTAGGTTACGTTAGGTTAGGTTAGGTTAGGTTAGGTTACGTTAGGTTATGTTAGGTTAGGTTAGGTTAGGTTACGTTAGGTTAGGTTAGGTCAGGAAAGGTTAGGTTACGTTAGAATAGGTTAGGTTAGGTTAGGTTACGTTAGGTTAGGTTAAGTTAGGTTAGGTTTGGTTAGGTTAGCTTAGGTTAGGTTAGGTTGGGTTGGGTTGGGTTGGGTTAGGTTAGGTTAGGTTAGGTTGGGTTAGGTTAGTTTAGGTTAGGTTAGGTTAGGTTAGGTTGGGTTGGGTTGGGTTAGGTTAGGTTAGGTTAGGTTAGGTAAGGTTAGGTTAGGTTAGGTTAGGTTACGTTAGGTTAAGGTATGAACCGTCGTAAAACCGCATTAAACAATGTCACTTAGTGAGATGCAGTGTTTTTCACCTTTACAACTTGGGAACTGCGATATCTAATGTGAAAGCGCTTGCAAACGTCGTTAGGTTAGGTTAGGTTAGGTTAGGTTAGGTTACGTTAGGTTAGGTTTGGTTAGGTTAGGTTAGGTTAGGTTATGTTAGGTTAGGTTGGGTTAGGTTAGGTTAGGTTACGTTAGATTAAGGTATGAACCGTCGTAAAACCGCATTAAACAATGTCACTTAGTGAGATGCAGTGTTTTTCACCTTTACAAGTTGGGAACTGCGATATCTACAGTGAAAGCACTTGAAACCGTCGTAATGTTGTAGAAAGCAATGTAAAGTAGCGAGTAAAACGTTTTCTAACGATAGAAGTGCGAAGGTTATGTTAGGTTGAGTTATGTTAGTTTAAGCTAGGTAGCGTCGTGAAACCACCAAAAACGACGTCATCTAACGAGATAGTGTTGTTTTATTGCGAGTACGAAACTGCGATAGGTAAAATGTTGTGAAAGCACACAAAACGGCATGAACAAGCCAAATACTGCGTGTTGTACCGTTACAAGTGCGAAACTGCTATGTTGTGACATTCTCGGTAAAGCGCATGCAAGTATCGTGAAACCTTAAAGAACGATGTCATTTAGCGAGATACAGCGTTCTGTACTGTAATAAGTTGGTGAGAAACTGTGAGGTCAAGCAAATATCGTAACTGTGAACGAAACAGTGTAATTGAGCGTCTTTAGATACAAGTGCGAATGTTAGGTTAGGTTGACATATCAACCGTCGTAAAACCGCATTAAACGATCTCACTTAGTGAGATGTAGTGTTTTTCAACATTACAAGTCGGGAACTACGATATCTAATGTGAAAGCGCATGAAACCGTCGTAATCTTGTAGAAAACATTGTAAAGTTGCGAATAAAACGTTTTCTAACAATAGAAGTGCGAAGGTTAGGTTAGGTTAGGTTAGGTTAAGCTAGGTAGCGTCGTGAAACTACCAAAAACGACGTCATCTAACGAGATAGTGTTGTTTTATTGCGAGTATTAAACTGCGATAGGTGAAATGTTGTGAAAGCACACAAAACGGAATGAACAAGCCAAATACTGCGTGTTCTACCGTTACAAGTGCGAAACTGCTATATTGTGATATTCTCGTTAAAGCGCATGCAAGCATCGTGAAACCTTAAAAAACAATGTCATTTAGGAAGATACAGCGTTCTGTACTGCAATAAGTTGGTGAAAAACTGTGACGTTATGCAAATATTGTAATTGTGAACAAAACAGTGTAATAGAGCGTTTTTAGATACAAGTGCGAATGTTAGGTTAGGTTAAGATATGAACCGTCGTAAAACCGCATTAAACAATGTGAATTAGTGAGATGCAGTGTTTTTCACCATTAAAAGTGGGGAACTGCGATATCTAATGTGAAAGCGCTTGCAACCGTCGTTAGGTTAGGTTAGGTTAGGTTAGGTTAGGTTAGGTTTGGTTAGGTTAGGTTAGGTTAGGTTAGGTTAGGTTAGATTAGGTTAGGTTGGGTTGAGTTGGGTTAGGTTAGGTTAGGTTAGGTTACGTTAGGTTAGGTTAGGTTAGGTTAGGTTACGTTAGGTTAGGTTTGGTTAGGTAAGGATAATTTGGTTAGGTTAGGTAAGGTTAGGTTAGGTTAGGTTAGGTTGGGTTGGGTTAGGTTGGGTTAGGTTAGGTTAGGTTACGTTAGGCTAGGTTAGGTTAGGTTAGGTTACGTTAGGTAATGTTAGGTTAGGTTAGGTTACGTTAGGTTAGGTTAGGTCAGGTAAGGTTAGGTTACGTTAGAATAGGTTAGGTTAGGTTAGGTTACGTTAGGTTAGGTTAAGTTAGGTTAGGTTTGGTTAGGTTAGGTTAGGTTAGCTTAGGTTAGGTTAGGTTGGGTTGGGTTGGGTTAGGTTGGGTTAGGTTAGGTTAGGTTAGGTTAGGTTAGGTTGGGTTAGGTTAGTTTAGGTTAGGTTAGGTTAGGTTAGGTTGGGTCGGGTTGGGTTAGGTTAGGTTAGGTTAGGTAAGGTTAGGTTAGGTTACGTTAGGTTAAGGTATGAACCATCGTAAAACCGCAATAAACAATGTCACTTAGTGAGATGCAGTGTTTTTCACCTTTACAAGTTGGGAACTGTGATATCTAATGTGAATGCGCTTGAAACCGTCGTAATGTTGTAGAAAGCAATGTAAAGTAGCGAGTAAAACGTTTTCTAACGATAGAAGTGCGAAGGTTATGTTAGGTTGAGTTATGTTTAAGCTAGGTAGCGTCGTGAAACTACCAAAAACAACGTCATCTAACGAGATAGTGTTGTTTTATTGCGAGTACGAAACTGCGATAGGTGAAATGTTGTGAAAGCACACAAAACGGCATGAACAAGCCAAATACTGCGTGTTGTATCGTTACAAGTGCGAAACTGCTATGTTGTGATATTCTCGTTAAAGCGCATGCAAGCATCGTGAAACCTTAAAGAACAATGTCATTTAGCGAGATACAGCGTTCTGTACTGCAATAAGTTGGTGAAAAACTGTGAGGTTATGCAAATATCCTAATTGTGAACGAAACAGTGTAATAGAGCGTTTTTTAATACAAGTGCGAATGTTAGGTTAGGTTAAGATATGAACCGTCGTGAAACCGCATTAAACAATGTCACTTAGTGAGATGCAGTGTTTTTCACCATTACAAGTCGGGAACTGCGATATCTAATGTGAAAGCGCTTGCAAACGTCGTTAGGTTAGGTTAGGTTAGGTTAGGTTAGGTTAGGTTAGGTTAGGTTAGGTTACGTTAGGTTAGGTTAGGTTAGGTTTGGTTAGGTTAGGTTAGGTTAGGTTAGGGTATGTTAGGTTAGGTTTGGTTAGGTTAGGTTAGGTTAGGTTGGGTTGGGTAAGGTTAGGTTAGGTTAAGATATGAACCGAGCTAAAACCGCATTAAACAATGTCACTTAGTGAGATGCTGTGTTTTTCACCATTACAAGTCGGGAACTGCGATATCTAATGTGAAAGCGCATGAAACCGTCGTAATCTTGCAGAAAACATTGTAAAGTAGCGAATAAAACGTTTTCTAACGATAGAAGTGCGAAGAATCGGTTAGTTTGAGCTAGGTAGCGTCGTGAAACCGCCAAAAACGATGTCATCTAACGAGATAGTGTTGTTTTATTGCGAGTACGAAACTGCGATAGGTGAAATATTGGGAAAGCACACAAAATGGCATGAACTAGCCAGATACTGCGTCTTGTGCCGTTACAAGTGCGAAACTGCTTTATTGTGATATTCTCGTTAAAGCGCATGCAAGTATCGTGAAACCTTGAAGAACGATGTCATTTAGCGAGATACAGCGTTCTGAACTGTAATAAGTTGGTGAGAAACTGTGAGGTCAAGCAAATATCGTAATTGTGAACGAAACAGTGTAATTGAGCGTATTTAGATACAAGTGCGAATGTTAGGTTAGGTTGAGATATCAACCGTCGTAAAACCGCATTAAACAATGTCACTTAGTGAGATGTAGTGTTTTTCAACATTACAAGTCGGGAACTACGATATCTAATGTGAAAGCGCTTGCAAACGTCGTTAGGTTAGGTTAGGTTAGGTTAGGTTAGGTTAGGTTACGTTAGGTTAGGTTAGGTTAGGTTTGGTTAGGTTAGGTTAGGTTAGGTTAGGTTAGGGATGTTAGGTAAGGTTTGGTTAGGTTAGGTTAGGTTAGGTTGGGTTAGGTAAGGTTAGGTTAGGTTAAGATATGAACCGCGCTAAAACCGCATTAAACAATGTCACTTAGTGAGATGCTGTGTTTTTCGCCATTACAAGTCGGGAACTGCGATATCTAATGTGAAAGCGCTTGCAAACGTCGTTAGGTTATGTTAGGTTAGGTTAGGTTAGGTTAGGTTACGTTAGGTTAGGTTTGGTTAGGTTAGGTTAGGTTAGGTTATGTTAGGTTAGGTTGGGTTAGGTTAGGTTAGGTTAGGTTAGGTTAAGATATGAACCGCGCTAAAACCGCATTAAACAATGTCACTTAGTGAGATGCAGTGTTTTTCACCTTTACAAGTTGGGAACTGTGATATCTAATGTGAAAGCGCTTGAAACCGTCGTATTGTTGTAGAAAGCAATGTAAAGTAGCGAGTAAAACGTTTTCTAACGATAGAAGTGCGAAGGTTATGTTAGGTTGAGTTATGTTAGTTTAAGCTAGGTAGCGTCGTGAAACTACCAAAAACAACGTCATCTAACGAGATAGTGTTGTTTTATTGCGAGTACGAAACTGCGATAGGTGAAATGTTGTGAAAGCACACAAAACGGCATGAACAAGCCAAATACTGCGTGTTGTACCGTTACAAGTACGAAACTGCTATATTGTGATATTCTCGTTAAAGCGCATGCAAGCATCGTGAAACCTTAAAGAACAATGTCATTTAGCGAGATACAACGTTCTGTACTGCAATAAGTTGGTGAGAAACTGTGAGGTTATGCAAATATGGTAATTGTGAACAAAACAGTGTAATAGAGCGTTTTTAGATACAAGTGCGAATGTTAGGTTAGGTTAAGATATGAACCGTCGTAAAACCGCATTAAACAAATGTCAATTAGTGAGATGCAGTGTTTTTCACCATTAAAAGTCGGGAACTGCGATATCTAATGTGAAAGCGCTTGCAAACGTCGTTAGGTTAGGTTAGGTTAGGTTAGGTTAGGTTACGTTAGGTTAGGTTAGGTTAGGTTACGTTAGGTTAGGTTAGGTTATGTTAGGTTAGGTTGGGTTAGGTTAGGTTAGGTTACGTTAGGTTAAGGTATGAACCGTCGTAAAACCGCATTAAACAATGTCACTTAGTGAGATGCAGTGTTTTTCACCTTTACAAGTTGGGAACTGCGATATCTAATGTGAAAGCGCTTGAAACCGTCGTAATGTTGTAGAAAGCAATGTAAAGTAGCGAGTAAAACGTTTTCTAACGATAGAAGTGCGAAGGTTTTGTTAGGTTGAGTTATGTTAGTTTAAGCTAGGTAGCGTCGTGAAACCACCAAAAACGACGTCATCTAACGAGATAGTGTTGTTTATTGCGAGTACGAAACTGCGATAGGTAAAATGTTGTGAAAGCACACAAAACGGCATGAACAAGCCAAATACTGCGTGTTGTACCGTTACAAGTGCGAAACTGCTATGTTGTGACATTCTCGGTAAAGCGCATGCAAGTATCGTGAAACCTTAAAGAACAATGTCATTTAGCGAGATACAGCGTTCTGTACTGCAATAAGTTGGTGAAAAACTGTGAGGTTATGCAAATATCGTAATTGTGAACGAAACAGTGTAATAGAGCGTTTTTCAATACAAGTACGAATGTTAGGTTAGGTTAAGATATGAACCGTCGTAAAACGCATTAAACAATGTCACTTAGTGAGATGCAGTGTTTTTCACCATTACAAGTCGGGAACTGCGATATCTAATGTGAAAGCGCTTGCAAACGTCGTTAGGTTAGGTTAGGTTAGGTTAGGTTACGTTAGGTTACGTTAGGTTAGGTTTGGTTAGGTTAGGTTAGGTTAGGTTATGTTAGGTTAGGTTAGGTTGGGTTAGGTTAGGTTAGGTTACGTTAGGTTAAGGTATGAACCGTTGTAAAACCGCAATAAACAATGTCACTTAGTGAGATGCAGTGTTTTTCACCTTTACAAGTTGGGAACTGCGATATCTAATGTGAAAGCGCTTGAAACCGTCGTAATGTTGTAGAAAGCAATGTAAAGTAGCGAGTAAAACGTTTTCTAACGATAGAAGTGCGAAGGTTATGTTAGGTTGAGTTATGTTAGTTTAAGCTAGGTAGCGTCGTGAAACCACCAAAAACGACGTCATCTAACGAGATAGTGTTGTTTTATTGCGAGTACGAAACTGGGATAGGTAAAATGTGAAAGCACACAAAACGGCATGAACAAGCCAAATACTGCGTGTTCTACCGTTACAAGTGCGAAACTGCTATATTGTGATATTCTCGTTAAAGCGCATGCAAGCATCGTGAAACCTTAAAGAACAATGTCATTTAGCGAGATACAACGTTCTGTACTGCAATAAGTTGGTGAAAAACTGTGAGGTTATGCAAATATGGTAATTGTGAACAAAACAGTGTAATAGAGCGGTTTTAGATACAAGTGCGAATGTTAGGTTAGGTTAAGATATGAACCGTCGTAAAACCGCATTAAACAATGTCAATTAGTGAGATGCAGTGTTTTTCACCATTAAAAG
Organism: Rhipicephalus microplus; assembly: GCF_043290135.1. Taxonomy (NCBI): domain Eukaryota; kingdom Metazoa; phylum Arthropoda; class Arachnida; order Ixodida; family Ixodidae; genus Rhipicephalus; species Rhipicephalus microplus. Next base: position 1,352,714 of record NC_134701.1, on the reverse strand, counting down.
TCGGGAACTGCGATATCTAATGTGAAAGCGCTTGCAACCGTCGTTAGGTTAGGTTAGGTTTTGTTAGGTTAGGTTAGGTTAGGTTAGGTTAGATTAGGTTAGGTTGGGTTGAGTTGGGTTAGGTTAGGTTAGGTTAGGTTAGGTTGGGTTAGGTTAGGTTAGGTTAGGTTAGGTTACGTTAGGTTAGGTTAGGTTACGTTAGGTTAGGTTAGGTTAGGTTAGGTTACGTTAGGTTAGGTTAGGTTAGGTAAGGATAATTTGGTTAGGTTAGGTAAGGTTAGGTTAGGTTAGGTTAGGTTGGGTTGGGTGTTGTTGGTTTGGGTTGGGTTGGGTTGGGTTAGGTTGGGTTAGGTTAGGTTAGGTTACGTTAGGTTAGGTTAGGTTAGGTTAGGTTACGTTAGGTTATGTTAGGTTAGGTTAGGTTAGGTTACGTTAGGTTAGGTTAGGTCAGGAAAGGTTAGGTTACGTTAGAATAGGTTAGGTTAGGTTAGGTTACGTTAGGTTAGGTTAAGTTAGGTTAGGTTTGGTTAGGTTAGCTTAGGTTAGGTTAGGTTGGGTTGGGTTGGGTTGGGTTAGGTTAGGTTAGGTTAGGTTGGGTTAGGTTAGTTTAGGTTAGGTTAGGTTAGGTTAGGTTGGGTTGGGTTGGGTTAGGTTAGGTTAGGTTAGGTTAGGTTAGGTAAGGTTAGGTTAGGTTAGGTTAGGTTACGTTAGGTTAAGGTATGAACCGTCGTAAAACCGCATTAAACAATGTCACTTAGTGAGATGCAGTGTTTTTCACCTTTACAACTTGGGAACTGCGATATCTAATGTGAAAGCGCTTGCAAACGTCGTTAGGTTAGGTTAGGTTAGGTTAGGTTAGGTTACGTTAGGTTAGGTTTGGTTAGGTTAGGTTAGGTTAGGTTATGTTAGGTTAGGTTGGGTTAGGTTAGGTTAGGTTACGTTAGATTAAGGTATGAACCGTCGTAAAACCGCATTAAACAATGTCACTTAGTGAGATGCAGTGTTTTTCACCTTTACAAGTTGGGAACTGCGATATCTACAGTGAAAGCACTTGAAACCGTCGTAATGTTGTAGAAAGCAATGTAAAGTAGCGAGTAAAACGTTTTCTAACGATAGAAGTGCGAAGGTTATGTTAGGTTGAGTTATGTTAGTTTAAGCTAGGTAGCGTCGTGAAACCACCAAAAACGACGTCATCTAACGAGATAGTGTTGTTTTATTGCGAGTACGAAACTGCGATAGGTAAAATGTTGTGAAAGCACACAAAACGGCATGAACAAGCCAAATACTGCGTGTTGTACCGTTACAAGTGCGAAACTGCTATGTTGTGACATTCTCGGTAAAGCGCATGCAAGTATCGTGAAACCTTAAAGAACGATGTCATTTAGCGAGATACAGCGTTCTGTACTGTAATAAGTTGGTGAGAAACTGTGAGGTCAAGCAAATATCGTAACTGTGAACGAAACAGTGTAATTGAGCGTCTTTAGATACAAGTGCGAATGTTAGGTTAGGTTGACATATCAACCGTCGTAAAACCGCATTAAACGATCTCACTTAGTGAGATGTAGTGTTTTTCAACATTACAAGTCGGGAACTACGATATCTAATGTGAAAGCGCATGAAACCGTCGTAATCTTGTAGAAAACATTGTAAAGTTGCGAATAAAACGTTTTCTAACAATAGAAGTGCGAAGGTTAGGTTAGGTTAGGTTAGGTTAAGCTAGGTAGCGTCGTGAAACTACCAAAAACGACGTCATCTAACGAGATAGTGTTGTTTTATTGCGAGTATTAAACTGCGATAGGTGAAATGTTGTGAAAGCACACAAAACGGAATGAACAAGCCAAATACTGCGTGTTCTACCGTTACAAGTGCGAAACTGCTATATTGTGATATTCTCGTTAAAGCGCATGCAAGCATCGTGAAACCTTAAAAAACAATGTCATTTAGGAAGATACAGCGTTCTGTACTGCAATAAGTTGGTGAAAAAGTGTGACGTTATGCAAATATTGTAATTGTGAACAAAACAGTGTAATAGAGCGTTTTTAGATACAAGTGCGAATGTTAGGTTAGGTTAAGATATGAACCGTCGTAAAACCGCATTAAACAATGTCAATTAGTGAGATGCAGTGTTTTTCACCATTAAAAGTGGGGAACTGCGATATCTAATGTGAAAGCGCTTGCAACCGTCGTTAGGTTAGGTTAGGTTAGGTTAGGTTAGGTTAGGTTAGGTTTGGTTAGGTTAGGTTAGGTTAGGTTAGGTTAGGTTAGATTAGGTTAGGTTGGGTTGAGTTGGGTTAGGTTAGGTTAGGTTAGGTTAGGTTAGGTTGGGTTAGGTTAGGTTAGGTTAGGTTACGTTAGGTTAGGTTAGGTTAGGTTAGGTTACGTTAGGTTAGGTTTGGTTAGGTAAGGATAATTTGGTTAGGTTAGGTAAGGTTAGGTTAGGTTAGGTTAGGTTGGGTTGGGTGTTGTTGGGTTGGGTTGGGTTGGGTTAGGTTGGGTTAGGTTAGGTTAGGTTACGTTAGGCTAGGTTAGGTTAGGTTAGGTTACGTTAGGTAATGTTAGGTTAGGTTAGGTTACGTTAGGTTAGGTTAGGTCAGGTAAGGTTAGGTTACGTTAGAATAGGTTAGGTTAGGTTAGGTTACGTTAGGTTAGGTTAAGTTAGGTTAGGTTTGGTTAGGTTAGGTTAGGTTAGCTTAGGTTAGGTTAGGTTGGGTTGGGTTGGGTTAGGTTGGGTTAGGTTAGGTTAGGTTAGGTTAGGTTGGGTTAGGTTAGTTTAGGTTAGGTTAGGTTAGGTTAGGTTGGGTCGGGTTGGGTTAGGTTAGGTTAGGTTAGGTAAGGTTAGGTTAGGTTACGTTAGGTTAAGGTATGAACCATCGTAAAACCGCAATAAACAATGTCACTTAGTGAGATGCAGTGTTTTTCACCTTTACAAGTTGGGAACTGTGATATCTAATGTGAATGCGCTTGAAACCGTCGTAATGTTGTAGAAAGCAATGTAAAGTAGCGAGTAAAACGTTTTCTAACGATAGAAGTGCGAAGGTTATGTTAGGTTGAGTTATGTTTAAGCTAGGTAGCGTCGTGAAACTACCAAAAACAACGTCATCTAACGAGATAGTGTTGTTTTATTGCGAGTACGAAACTGCGATAGGTGAAATGTTGTGAAAGCACACAAAACGGCATGAACAAGCCAAATACTGCGTGTTGTATCGTTACAAGTGCGAAACTGCTATGTTGTGATATTCTCGTTAAAGCGCATGCAAGCATCGTGAAACCTTAAAGAACAATGTCATTTAGCGAGATACAGCGTTCTGTACTGCAATAAGTTGGTGAAAAACTGTGAGGTTATGCAAATATCCTAATTGTGAACGAAACAGTGTAATAGAGCGTTTTTTAATACAAGTGCGAATGTTAGGTTAGGTTAAGATATGAACCGTCGTGAAACCGCATTAAACAATGTCACTTAGTGAGATGCAGTGTTTTTCACCATTACAAGTCGGGAACTGCGATATCTAATGTGAAAGCGCTTGCAAACGTCGTTAGGTTAGGTTAGGTTAGGTTAGGTTAGGTTAGGTTAGGTTAGGTTAGGTTACGTTAGGTTAGGTTAGGTTAGGTTTGGTTAGGTTAGGTTAGGTTAGGTTAGGGTATGTTAGGTTAGGTTTGGTTAGGTTAGGTTAGGTTAGGTTGGGTTGGGTAAGGTTAGGTTAGGTTAAGATATGAACCGAGCTAAAACCGCATTAAACAATGTCACTTAGTGAGATGCTGTGTTTTTCACCATTACAAGTCGGGAACTGCGATATCTAATGTGAAAGCGCATGAAACCGTCGTAATCTTGCAGAAAACATTGTAAAGTAGCGAATAAAACGTTTTCTAACGATAGAAGTGCGAAGAATCGGTTAGTTTGAGCTAGGTAGCGTCGTGAAACCGCCAAAAACGATGTCATCTAACGAGATAGTGTTGTTTTATTGCGAGTACGAAACTGCGATAGGTGAAATATTGGGAAAGCACACAAAATGGCATGAACTAGCCAGATACTGCGTCTTGTGCCGTTACAAGTGCGAAACTGCTTTATTGTGATATTCTCGTTAAAGCGCATGCAAGTATCGTGAAACCTTGAAGAACGATGTCATTTAGCGAGATACAGCGTTCTGAACTGTAATAAGTTGGTGAGAAACTGTGAGGTCAAGCAAATATCGTAATTGTGAACGAAACAGTGTAATTGAGCGTATTTAGATACAAGTGCGAATGTTAGGTTAGGTTGAGATATCAACCGTCGTAAAACCGCATTAAACAATGTCACTTAGTGAGATGTAGTGTTTTTCAACATTACAAGTCGGGAACTACGATATCTAATGTGAAAGCGCTTGCAAACGTCGTTAGGTTAGGTTAGGTTAGGTTAGGTTAGGTTAGGTTACGTTAGGTTAGGTTAGGTTAGGTTTGGTTAGGTTAGGTTAGGTTAGGTTAGGTTAGGGATGTTAGGTAAGGTTTGGTTAGGTTAGGTTAGGTTAGGTTGGGTTAGGTAAGGTTAGGTTAGGTTAAGATATGAACCGCGCTAAAACCGCATTAAACAATGTCACTTAGTGAGATGCTGTGTTTTTCGCCATTACAAGTCGGGAACTGCGATATCTAATGTGAAAGCGCTTGCAAACGTCGTTAGGTTATGTTAGGTTAGGTTAGGTTAGGTTAGGTTACGTTAGGTTAGGTTTGGTTAGGTTAGGTTAGGTTAGGTTATGTTAGGTTAGGTTGGGTTAGGTTAGGTTAGGTTAGGTTAGGTTAAGATATGAACCGCGCTAAAACCGCATTAAACAATGTCACTTAGTGAGATGCAGTGTTTTTCACCTTTACAAGTTGGGAACTGTGATATCTAATGTGAAAGCGCTTGAAACCGTCGTATTGTTGTAGAAAGCAATGTAAAGTAGCGAGTAAAACGTTTTCTAACGATAGAAGTGCGAAGGTTATGTTAGGTTGAGTTATGTTAGTTTAAGCTAGGTAGCGTCGTGAAACTACCAAAAACAACGTCATCTAACGAGATAGTGTTGTTTTATTGCGAGTACGAAACTGCGATAGGTGAAATGTTGTGAAAGCACACAAAACGGCATGAACAAGCCAAATACTGCGTGTTGTACCGTTACAAGTACGAAACTGCTATATTGTGATATTCTCGTTAAAGCGCATGCAAGCATCGTGAAACCTTAAAGAACAATGTCATTTAGCGAGATACAACGTTCTGTACTGCAATAAGTTGGTGAGAAACTGTGAGGTTATGCAAATATGGTAATTGTGAACAAAACAGTGTAATAGAGCGTTTTTAGATACAAGTGCGAATGTTAGGTTAGGTTAAGATATGAACCGTCGTAAAACCGCATTAAACAAATGTCAATTAGTGAGATGCAGTGTTTTTCACCATTAAAAGTCGGGAACTGCGATATCTAATGTGAAAGCGCTTGCAAACGTCGTTAGGTTAGGTTAGGTTAGGTTAGGTTAGGTTACGTTAGGTTAGGTTAGGTTAGGTTACGTTAGGTTAGGTTAGGTTATGTTAGGTTAGGTTGGGTTAGGTTAGGTTAGGTTACGTTAGGTTAAGGTATGAACCGTCGTAAAACCGCATTAAACAATGTCACTTAGTGAGATGCAGTGTTTTTCACCTTTACAAGTTGGGAACTGCGATATCTAATGTGAAAGCGCTTGAAACCGTCGTAATGTTGTAGAAAGCAATGTAAAGTAGCGAGTAAAACGTTTTCTAACGATAGAAGTGCAAAGGTTTTGTTAGGTTGAGTTATGTTAGTTTAAGCTAGGTAGCGTCGTGAAACCACCAAAAACGACGTCATCTAACGAGATAGTGTTGTTTATTGCGAGTACGAAACTGCGATAGGTAAAATGTTGTGAAAGCACACAAAACGGCATGAACAAGCCAAATACTGCGTGTTGTACCGTTACAAGTGCGAAACTGCTATGTTGTGACATTCTCGGTAAAGCGCATGCAAGTATCGTGAAACCTTAAAGAACGATGTCATTTAGCGAGATACAGCGTTCTGTACTGTAATAAGTTGGTGAGAAACTGTGAGGTCAAGCAAATATCGTAATTGTGAACGAAACAGTGTAATTGAGCGTCTTTAGATACAAGTGCGAATGTTAGGTTAGGTTGACATATCAACCATCGTAAAACAGCATTAAACATTGTCACTTAGTGAGATGTAGTGTTTTTCAACATTACAAGTCGCGAACTACGATATCTAATGTGAAAGCGCATGAAACCGTCGTAATCTTGTAGAAAACATTGTAAAGTTGCGAGTAAAACGTTTTCTAACGATAGAAGTGCGAAGGTTAGGTTAGGTTAGGTTAGTTTAGGCTAGGTAGCGCGTGAAACTACCAAAAACGACGTCATCTAAAGAGATAGTGTTGTTTTATTGCGAGTATTAAACTGCGATAGGTGGAATGTTGTGAAAGCACACAAAACGGCATGAACAAGCCAAATACTGCGTGTTCTACCGTTACAAGTGCGAAACTGCTATATTGTGATATTCTCGTTAAAGCGCATGCAAGCATCGTGAAACCTTAAAGAACAATGTCATTTCGCGAGATACAGCGTTCTGTACTGCAATAAGTTGGTGAAAAACTGTGAGGTTATGCAAATATCGTAATTGTGAACGAAACAGTGTAATAGAGCGTTTTTCAATACAAGTACGAATGTTAGGTTAGGTTAAGATATGAACCGTCGTAAAACGCATTAAACAATGTCACTTAGTGAGATGCAGTGTTTTTCACCATTACAAGTCGGGAACTGCGATATCTAATGTGAAAGCGCTTGCAAACGTCGTTAGGTTAGGTTAGGTTAGGTTAGGTTACGTTAGGTTACGTTAGGTTAGGTTTGGTTAGGTTAGGTTAGGTTAGGTTATGTTAGGTTAGGTTAGGTTGGGTTAGGTTAGGTTAGGTTACGTTAGGTTAAGGTATGAACCGTTGTAAAACCGCAATAAACAATGTCACTTAGTGAGATGCAGTGTTTTTCACCTTTACAAGTTGGGAACTGCGATATCTAATGTGAAAGCGCTTGAAACCGTCGTAATGTTGTAGAAAGCAATGTAAAGTAGCGAGTAAAACGTTTTCTAACGATAGAAGTGCGAAGGTTATGTTAGGTTGAGTTATGTTAGTTTAAGCTAGGTAGCGTCGTGAAACCACCAAAAACGACGTCATCTAACGAGATAGTGTTGTTTTATTGCGAGTACGAAACTGGGATAGGTAAAATGTGAAAGCACACAAAACGGCATGAACAAGCCAAATACTGCGTGTTCTACCGTTACAAGTGCGAAACTGCTATATTGTGATATTCTCGTTAAAGCGCATGCAAGCATCGTGAAACCTTAAAGAACAATGTCATTTAGCGAGATACAACGTTCTGTACTGCAATAAGTTGGTGAAAAACTGTGAGGTTATGCAAATATGGTAATTGTGAACAAAACAGTGTAATAGAGCGGTTTTAGATACAAGTGCGAATGTTAGGTTAGGTTAAGATATGAACCGTCGTAAAACCGCATTAAACAATGTCAATTAGTGAGATGCAGTGTTTTTCACCATTAAAAGTCGGGAACTGCGATATCTAATGTGAAAGCGCTTGCAACCGTCGTTAGGTTAGGTTAGGTTTTGTTAGGTTAGGTTAGGTTAGGTTAGGTTAGATTAGGTTAGGTTGGGTTGAGTTGGGTTAGGTTAGGTTAGGTTAGGTTAGGTTAGGTTGGGTTAGGTTAGGTTAGGTTAGGTTACGTTAGGTTAGTTTAGGTTACGTTAGGTTAGGTTAGGTTAGGTTAGGGTACGTTAGGTTAGGTTAGGTTAGGTTAGGTAAGGATAATTTGGTTAGGTTAGGTAAGGTTAGGTTAGGTTAGGTTAGGTTAGGTTGGGTTGGGTGTTGTTGGTTTGGGTTGGGTTGGGTTGGGTTAGGTTGGGTTAGGTTAGGTTAGGTTACGTTAGGTTAGGTTAGGTTAGGTTAGGTTACGTTAGGTTATGTTAGGTTAGGTTAGGTTAGGTTACGTTAGGTTAGGTTAGGTCAGGAAAGGTTAGGTTACGTTAGAATAGGTTAGGTTAGGTTAGGTTACGTTAGGTTAGGTTAAGTTAGGTTAGGTTTGGTTAGGTTAGCTTAGGTTAGGTTAGGTTGGGTTGGGTTGGGTTGGGTTAGGTTAGGTTAGGTTAGGTTAGGTTGGGTTAGGTTAGTTTAGGTTAGGTTAGGTTAGGTTAGGTTGGGTTGGGTTGGGTTAGGTTAGGTTAGGTTAGGTAAGGTTAGGTTAGGTTAGGTTAGGTTACGTTAGGTTAAGGTATGAACCGTCGTAAAACCGCATTAAACAATGTCACTTAGTGAGATGCAGTGTTTTTCACCTTTACAAGTTGGGAACTGTGATATCTAATGTGAAAGCGCTTGAAACCGTCGTATTGTTGTAGAAAGCAATGTAAAGTAGCGAGTAAAACGTTTTCTAACGATAGAAGTGCGAAGGTTATGTTAGGTTGAGTTATGTTAGTTTAAGCTAGGTAGCGTCGTGAAACTACCAAAAACAACGTCATCTAACGAGATAGTGTTGTTTTATTGCGAGTACGAAACTGCGATAGGTGAAATGTTGTGAAAGCACACAAAACGGCATGAACAAGCCAAATACTGCGTGTTGTACCGTTACAAGTACGAAACTGCTATGTTGTGATATTCTCGTTAAAGCGCATGCAAGCATCGTGAAACCTTAAAGAACGATGTCATTTAGCGAGATACAGCGTTCTGTACTGCAATAAGTTGGTGAAAAACTGTGAGGTTATGCAAATATCCTAATTGTGAACGAAACAGTGTAATAGAGCGTTTTTTAATACAAGTGCGAATGTTAGGTTAGGTTAAGATATGAACCGTCGTAAAACCGCATTAAACAATGTCACTTGATGAGATGCAGTGTTTTTCACCATTACAAGTCGGGAACTGCGATATCTAATGTGAAAGCGCTTGCAAACGTCGTTAGGTTAGGTTAGGTTAGGTTAGGTTAGGTTACGTTAGGTTAAGTTTGGTTAGGTTAGGTTAGGTTAGGTTATGTTAGGTTAGGTTGGGTTAGGTTAGGTTAGGTTACGTTAGGTTAAGGTATGAACCGTTGTAAAACCGCAATAAACAATGTCACTTAGTGAGATGCAGTGTTTTTCACCTTTACAAGTTGGGAACTGCGATATCTAATGTGAAAGCGCTTGAAACCGTCGTAATGTTGTAGAAAGCATTGTAAAGTAGCGAGTAAAACGTTTTCTAACGATAGAAGTGCGAAGGTTATGTTAGGTTGAGTTATGTTAGTTTAAGCTAGGTAGCGTCGTGAAACCACCAAAAACGACGTCATCTAACGAGATAGTGTTGTTTTATTGCGAGTACGAAACTGCGATAGGTAAAATGTGAAAGCACCCAAAACGGCATGAACAAGCCAAATACTGCGTGTTGTACCGTTACAAGTGCGAAACTGCTATGTTTTGACATTCTCGGTAAAGCGCATGCAAGTATCGTGAAACCTTAAAGAACGATGTCATTTAGCGAGATACAGCGTTCTGTACTGTAACAAGTTGGTGAGAAACTGTGAGGTCAAGCAAATATCGTAATTGTGAACGAAACAGTGTAATTGAGCGTCTTTAGATACAAGTGCGAATGTTAGGTTAGGTTGACATATCAACCGTCGTAAAACCGCATTAAACAATGTCACTTAGTAAGATGTAGTGTTTTTCAACATTACAAGTCGGGAACTACGATATCTAATGTGAAAGCGCATGAAACCGTCGTAATCTTGTAGAAAACATTGTAAAGTGGCGAGTAAAACGTTTTCTAACGATAGAAGCGCGAAGGTTAGGTTAGGTTAGCTTAGTTTAAGCTAGGTAGCGTCGTGAAACTACCAAAAACGACGTCATCTAACGAGATAGTGTTGTTTTATAGCGAGTAATAAACTGCGATAGGTGAAATGTTGTGAAAGCACACAAAACGGCATGAAAAAGCCAAATACTGCGTGTTCTGCCGTTACAAGTGCGAAACTGCTATATTGTGATATTCTCGTTAAAGCGCATGCAAGCATCGTGAAACCTTAAAGAACAATGTCATTTAGCGAGATACAACGTTCTGTACTGCAATAAGTTGGTGAGAAACTGTGAGGTTATGCAAATATGGTAATTGTGAACAAAACAGTGTAATAGAGCGTTTTTAGATACAAGTGCGAATGTTAGGTTAGGTTAAGATATGAACCGTCGTAAAACCGCATTAAACAAATGTCAATTAGTGAGATGCAGTGTTTTTCACCATTAAAAGTCGGGAACTGCGATATCTAATGTGAAAGCGCTTGCAAACGTCGTTAGGTTAGGTTAGGTTAGGTTAGGTTAGGTTACGTTAGGTTAGGTTAGGTTAGGTTAGGTTAGGTTATGTTAGGTTAGGTTGGGTTAGGTTAGGTTAGGTTACGTTAGGTTAAGGTATGAACCATCGTAAAACCGCATTAAACAATGTCACTTAGTGAGATGCAGTGTTTTTCACCTTTACAAGTTGGGAACTGCGATATCTAATGTGAAAGCGCTTGAAACCGTCGTAATGTTGTAGAAAGCAATGTAAAGTAGCGAGTAAAACGTTTTCTAACGATAGAAGTGCGAAGGTTATGTTAGGTTGAGTTATGTTAGTTTAAGCTAGGTAGCGTCGTGAAACCACCAAAAACGACGTCATCTAACGAGATAGTGTTGTTTATTGCGAGTACGAAACTGCGATAGGTAAAATGTTGTGAAAGCACACAAAACGGCATGAACAAGCCAAATACTGCGTGTTGTACCGTTACAAGTGCGAAACTGCTATGTTGTGACATTCTCGGTAAAGCGCATGCAAGTATCGTGAAACCTTAAAGAACGATGTCATTTAGCGAGATACAGCGTTCTGTACTGTAATAAGTTGGTGAGAAACTGTGAGGTCAAGCAAATATCGTAATTGTGAACGAAACAGTGTAATTGAGCGTCTTTAGATACAAGTGCGAATGTTAGGTTAGGTTGACATATCAACCATCGTATAACCGCATTAAACATTGTCACTTAGTGAGATGTAGTGTTTTTCAACATTACAAGTCGGGAACTACGATATCTAATGTGAAAGCGCATGAAACCGTCGTAATCTTGTAGAAAACATTGTAAAGTTGCGAGTAAAACGTTTTCTAACGATAGAAGTGCGAAGGTTAGGTTAGGTTAGGTTAGTTTAGGCTAGGTAGCGCGTGAAACTACCAAAAACGACGTCATCTAAAGAGATAGTGTTGTTTTATTGCGAGTATTAAACTGCGATAGGTGGAATGTTGTGAAAGCACACAAAACGGCATGAACAAGCCAAATACTGCGTGTTCTACCGTTACAAGTGCGAAACTGCTATATTGTGATATTCTCGTTAAAGCGCATGCAAGCATCGTGAAACCTTAAAGAAAAATGTCATTTAGCGAGATACAGCGTTCTGTACTGCAATAAGTTGGTGAAAAACTGTGAGGTTATGCAAATATCGTAATTGTGAACGAAACAGTGTAATAGAGCGTTTTTCAATACAAGTGCGAATGTTAGGTTAGGTTAAGATATGAACCGTCGTAAAACCGCATTAAACAATGTCACTTGATGAGATGCAGTGTTTTTCACCATTACAAGTCGGGAACTGCGATATCTAATGTGAAAGCGCTTGCAAACGTCGTTAGGTTAGGTTAGGTTAGGTTAGGTTAGGTTACGTTAGGTTAAGTTTGGTTAGGTTAGGTTAGGTTAGGTTATGTTAGGTTAGGTTGGGTTAGGTTAGGTTAGGTTACGTTAGGTTAAGGTATGAACCGTTGTAAAACCGCAATAAACAATGTCACTTAGTGAGATGCAGTGTTTTTCACCTTTACAAGTTGGGAACTGCGATATCTAATGTGAAAGCACTTGAAACCGTCGTAATGTTGTAGAAAGCATTGTAAAGTAGCGAGTAAAACGTTTTCTAACGATAGAAGTGCGAAGGTTATGTTAGGTTGAGTTATGTTAGTTTAAGCTAGGTAGCGTCGTGAAACCACCAAAAACGACGTCATCTAACGAGATAGTGTTGTTTTATTGCGAGTACGAAACTGCGATAGGTAAAATGTGAAAGCACCCAAAACGGCATGAACAAGCCAAATACTGCGTGTTGTACCGTTACAAGTGCGAAACTGCTATGTTTTGACATTCTCGGTAAAGCGCATGCAAGTATCGTGAAACCTTAAAGAACGATGTCATTTAGCGAGATACAGCGTTCTGTACTGTAACAAGTTGGTGAGAAACTGTGAGGTCAAGCAAATATCGTAATTGTGAACGAAACAGTGTAATTGAGCGTCTTTAGATACAAGTGCGAATGTTAGGTTAGGTTGACATATCAACCGTCGTAAAACCGCATTAAACAATGTCACTTAGTAAGATGTAGTGTTTTTCAACATTACAAGTCGGGAACTACGATATCTAATGTGAAAGCGCATGAAACCGTCGTAATCTTGTAGAAAACATTGTAAAGTGGCGAGTAAAACGTTTTCTAACGATAGAAGCGCGAAGGTTAGGTTAGGTTAGCTTAGTTTAAGCTAGGTAGCGTCGTGAAACTACCAAAAACGACGTCATCTAACGAGATAGTGTTGTTTTATAGCGAGTAATAAACTGGGATAGGTGAAATGTTGTGAAAGCACACAAAACGGCATGAAAAAGCCAAATACTGCGTGTTCTGCCGTTACAAGTGCGAAACTGCTATATTGTGATATTCTCGTTAAAGCGCATGCAAGCATCGTGAAACCTTAAAGAACAATGTCATTTAGCGAGATACAACGTTCTGTACTGCAATAAGTTGGTGAGAAACTGTGAGGTTATGCAAATATGGTAATTGTGAACAAAACAGTGTAATAGAGCGTTTTTAGATACAAGTGCGAATGTTAGGTTAGGTTAAGATATGAACCGTCGTAAAACCGCATTAAACAAATGTCAATTAGTGAGATGCAGTGTTTTTCACCATTAAAAGTCGGGAACTGCGATATCTAATGTGAAAGCGCTTGCAAACGTCGTTAGGTTAGGTTAGGTTAGGTTAGGTTAGGTTACGTTAGGTTAGGTTAGGTTAGGTTAGGTTAGGTTATGTTAGGTTAGGTTGGGTTAGGTTAGGTTAGGTTACGTTAGGTTAAGGTATGAACCATCGTAAAACCGCATTAAACAATGTCACTTAGTGAGATGCAGTGTTTTTCACCTTTACAAGTTGGGAACTGCGATATCTAATGTGAAAGCGCTTGAAACCGTCGTAATGTTGTAGAAAGCAATGTAAAGTAGCGAGTAAAACGTTTTCTAACGATAGAAGTGCGAAGGTTATGTTAGGTTGAGTTATGTTAGTTTAAGCTAGGTAGCGTCGTGAAACCACCAAAAACGACGTCATCTAACGAGATAGTGTTGTTTATTGCGAGTACGAAACTGCGATAGGTAAAATGTTGTGAAAGCACACAAAACGGCATGAACAAGCCAAATACTGCGTGTTGTACCGTTACAAGTGCGAAACTGCTATGTTGTGACATTCTCGGTAAAGCGCATGCAAGTATCGTGAAACCTTAAAGAACGATGTCATTTAGCGAGATACAGCGTTCTGTACTGTAATAAGTTGGTGAGAAACTGTGAGGTCAAGCAAATATCGTAATTGTGAACGAAACAGTGTAATTGAGCGTCTTTAGATACAAGTGCGAATGTTAGGTTAGGTTGACATATCAACCATCGTATAACCGCATTAAACATTGTCACTTAGTGAGATGTAGTGTTTTTCAACATTACAAGTCGGGAACTACGATATCTAATGTGAAAGCGCATGAAACCGTCGTAATCTTGTAGAAAACATTGTAAAGTTGCGAGTAAAACGTTTTCTAACGATAGAAGTGCGAAGGTTAGGTTAGGTTAGGTTAGTTTAGGCTAGGTAGCGCGTGAAACTACCAAAAACGACGTCATCTAAAGAGATAGTGTTGTTTTATTGCGAGTATTAAACTGCGATAGGTGGAATGTTGTGAAAGCACACAAAACGGCATGAACAAGCCAAATACTGCGTGTTCTACCGTTACAAGTGCGAAACTGCTATATTGTGATATTCTCGTTAAAGCGCATGCAAGCATCGTGAAACCTTAAAGAAAAATGTCATTTAGCGAGATACAGCGTTCTGTACTGCAATAAGTTGGTGAAAAACTGTGAGGTTATGCAAATATCGTAATTGTGAACGAAACAGTGTAATAGAGCGTTTTTCAATACAAGTACGAATGTTAGGTTAGGTTAAGATATGAACCGTCGTAAAACCGCATTAAACAATGTCACTTAGTGAGATGCAGTGTTTTTCACCATTACAAGTCGGGAACTGCGATATCTAATGTGAAAGCGCTTGCAAACGTCGTTAGGTTAGGTTAGGTTAGGTTACGTTAGGTTAGGTTTGGTTAGGTTAGGTTAGGTTAGGTTATGTTAGGTTAGGTTGGGTTAGGTTAGGTTAGGTTACGTTAGGTTAAGGTATGAACCGTCGTAAAACCGCATTAAACAATGTCACTTAGTGAGATGCAGTGTTTTTCACCTTTACAAGTTGGGAACTGCGATATCTAATGTGAAAGCGCTTGAAACCGTCGTAATGTTGTAGAAAGCAATGTAAAGTAGCGAGTAAAACGTTTTCTAACGATAGAAGTGCGAAGGTTATGTTAGGTTGAGTTATGTTAGTTTAAGCTAGGTAGCGTCGTGAAACCACCAAAAACGACGTCATCTAACGAGATAGTGTTGTTTATTGCGAGTACGAAACTGCGATAGGTAAAATGTTGTGAAAGCACACAAAACGGCATGAACAAGCCAAATACTGCGTGTTGTACCGTTACAAGTGCGAAACTGCTATGTTGTGACATTCTCGGTAAAGCGCATGCAAGTATCGTGAAACCTTAAAGAACGATGTCATTTAGCGAGATACAGCGTTCTGTACTGTAATAAGTTGGTGAGAAACTGTGAGGTCAAGCAAATATCGTAATTGTGAACGAAACAGTGTAATTGAGCGTCTTTAGATACAAGTGCGAATGTTAGGTTAGGTTGACATATCAACCATCGTAAAACCGCATTAAACATTGTCACTTAGTGAGATGTAGTGTTTTTCAACATTACAAGTCGGGAACTACGATATCTAATGTGAAAGCGCATGAAACCGTCGTAATCTTGTAGAAAACATTGTAAAGTAGCGAGTAAAACGTTTTCTAACGATAGAAGTGCGAAGGTTATGTTAGGTTGAGTTATGTTAGTTTAAGCTAGGTAGCGTCGTGAAACCACCAAAAACGACGTCATCTAACGAGATAGTGTTGTTTTATTGCGAGTACGAAACTGCGATAGGTATAATGTGAAAGCACACAAAACGGCATGAACAAGCCAAATACTGCGTGTTCTACCGTTACAAGTGCGAAACTGCTATATTGTGATATTCTCGTTAAAGCGCATGCAAGCATCGTGAAACCTTAAAGAACAATGTCATTTAGCGAGATACAACGTTGTGTACTGCAATAAGTTGGTGAAAAACTGTGAGGTTATGCAAATATAGTAATTGTGAACAAAACAGTGTAATAGAGCGGTTTTAGATACAAGTGCGAATGTTAGGTTAGGTTAAGATATGAACCGTCGTAAAACCGCATTAAACAATGTCAATTAGTGAGATGCAGTGTTTTTCACCATTAAAAGTCGGGAACTGCGATATCTAATGTGAAAGCGCTTGCAACCGCCGTTAGGTTAGGTTAGGTTAGGTTAGGTTAGGTTAGGTTACGCTAGGTTAGGTTAGGTTACGTTAGGTTAGGTTAGGTTAGGTTAGGTTACGTTAGGTTAGGTTAGGTTAGGTAAGGATAATTTGGTTAGGTTAGATAAGGTTAGGTTAGGTTAGGTTAGGTTGGGTTGGGTGTTGTTGGTTTGGGTTGGGTTGGGTTGGGTTAGGTTGGGTTAGGTTAGGTTAGGTTACGCTAGGTTAGGTTAGGTTAGGTTAGGTTAGGTTACGTTAGGTTATGTTAGGTTAGGTTAGGTTAGGTTACGTTAGGTTAGGTTAGGTCAGGAAAGGTTAGGTTACGTTAGAATAGGTTAGGTTAGGTTAGGTTACGTTAGGTTAGGTTAAGTTAGGTTAGGTTAGGTTACGTTAGGTTAGGTTAGGTCAGGAAAGGTTAGGTTACGTTAGAATAGGTTAGGTTAGGTTAGGTTACGTTAGGTTAGGTTAAGTTAGGTTAGGTTTGGTTAGGTTAGCTTAGGTTAGGTTAGGTTGGGTTGGGTTGGGTTGGGTTATGTTAGGTTAGGTTAGGTTAGCTTGGGTTAGGTTAGTTTAGGTTAGGTTAGGTTAGGTTGGGTTGGGTTGGGTTAGGTTAGGTTAGGTTAGGTAAGGTTAGGTTAGGTTAGGTTAGGTTACGTTAGGTTAACGTATGAACCGTCGTAAAACCGCATTAAACAATGTCACTTAGTGAGATGCAGTGTTTTTCACCTTTACAAGTTGGGAACTGTGATATCTAATGTGAAAGCGCTTGAAACCGTCGTATTGTTGTAGAAAGCAATGTAAAGTAGCGAGTAAAACGTTTTCTAACGATAGAAGTGCGAAGGTTATGTTAGTTTAACCTAGGTAGCGTCGTGAAACTACCAAAAACAACGTCATCTAACGAGATAGTGTTGTTTTATTGCGAGTACGAAACTGCGATAGGTGAAATGTTGTGAAAGCACACAAAACGGCATGAACAAGCCAAATACTGCGTGTTGTACCGTTACAAGTACGAAACTGCTATGTTGTGATATTCTCGTTAAAGCGCATGCAAGCATCGTGAAACCTTAAAGAACGATGTCATTTAGCGAGATACAGCGTTCTGTACTGCAATAAGTTGGTGAAAAACTGTGAGGTTATGCAAATATCCTAATTGTGAATGAAACAGTGTAATAGAGCGTTTTTTAATACAAGTGCGAATGTTAGGTTAGGTTAAGATATGAACCGTCGTAAAACCGCATTAAACAATGTCACTTGATGAGATGCAGTGTTTTTCACCATTACAAGTCGGGAACTGCGATATCTAATGTGAAAGCGCTTGCAAACGTCGTTAGGTTAGGTTAGGTTAGGTTAGGTTAGGTTACGTTAGGTTAGGTTAGGTTAGGTTTGGTTAGGTTAGGTTAGGTTAGGTTAGGTTAGGGATGTTAGGTAAGGTTTGGTTAGGTTAGGTTAGGTTAGGTTGGGTTAGGTAAGGTTAGGTTAGGTTAAGATATGAACCGCGCTAAAACCGCATTAAACAATGTCACTTAGTGAGATGCTGTGTTTTTCACCATTACAATTCGGGAACTGCGATATCTAATGTGAAAGCACTTGCAAACGTCGTTAGGTTAGGTTAGGTTAGGTTAGGTTAGGTTAGGTTACGTTAGGTTAGGTTTGGTTAGGTTAGGTTAGGTTAGGTTATGTTAGGTTAGGTTGGGTTAGGTTAGGTTAGGTTAGGTTAGGTTAAGATATGAACCGCGCTAAAACCGCATTAAACAATGTCACTTAGTGAGATGCAGTGTTTTTCACCTTTACAAGTTGGGAACTGCGATATCTAATGTGAAAGCGCATGAAACCGTCGTAATCTTGTAGAAAACATTGTAAAGTTGCGAGTAAAACGTTTTCTAACGATAGAAGTGCGAAGGTTAGGTTAGGTTAGGTTAGTTTAAGCTAGGTAGCGTCGTGAAACTACCAAAAACGACGTCATCTAACGAGATAGTGTTGTTTTATAGCGAGTATTAAACTGCGATAGGTGAAATGTTGTGAAAGCACACAAAACGGCATGAACAAGCCAAATACTGCGTGTTCTACCGTTACAAGTGCGAAACTGCTATATTGTGATATTCTCGTTAAAGCGCATGCAAGCATCGTGAAACCTTAAAGAACAATGTCATTTAGCGAGATACAACGTTCTGTACTGCAATAAGTTGGTGAAAAGCTGTGAGGTTATGCAAATATGGTAATTGTGAACAAAACAGTGTAATAGAGCGTTTTTAGATACAAGTGCGAATGTTAGGTTAGGTTAAGATATGAACCGTCGTAAAACCGCATTAAACAATGTCAATTAGTGAGATGCAGTGTTTTTCACCATTAAAAGTCGGGAACTGCGATATCTAATGTGAAAGCGCATGAAACCGTCGTAATCTTGTAGAAAACATTGTAAAGTGGTGAGTAAAACGTTTTCTAACGATAGAAGTGCGAAGGTTAGGTTGAGTTATGTTAGTTTAAGCTAGGTAGCGTCGTGAAACCACCAAAAACGACGTCATCTAACGAGATAGTGTTGTTTTATTGCGAGTACGAAACTGCGATAGGTAAAATGTGAAAGCACACAAAACGGCATGAACAAGCCAAATACTGCGTGTTCTACCGTTACAAGTGCGAAACTGCTATATTGTGATATTCTCGTTAAAGCGCATGCAAGCATCGTGAAACCTTAAAGAACAATGTCATTTAGCGAGATACAACGTTCTGTACTGCAATAAGTAGGTGAAAAACTGTGAGGTTATGCAAATATGGTAATTGTGAACAAAACAGTGTAATAGAGCGGTTTTAGATACAAGTGCGAATGTTAGGTTAGGTTAAGATATGAACCGTCGTAAAACCGCATTAAACAATGTCAATTAGTGAGATGCAGTGTTTTTCACCATTAAAAGTCGGGAACTGCGATATCTAATGTGAAAGCGCTTGCAACCGTCGTTAGGTTAGGTTAGGTTAGGTTAGGTTTTGTTAGGTTAGGTTAGGTTAGGTTAGATTAGGTTAGGTTGGGTTGAGTTGGGTTAGGTTAGGTTAGGTTAGGTTACGTTAGGTTAGGTTAGGTTACGTTAGGTTAGGTTAGGTTAGGTAAGGATAATTTGGTTAGGTTAGGTAAGGTTAGGTTAGGTTAGGTTAGGTTGGGTTGGGTGTTGTTGGTTTGGGTTGTGTTGGGTTGGGTTAGGTTGGGTTAGGTTAGGTTAGGTTACGTTAGGTTAGGTTAGGTTACGTTAGGTTAGGTTAGGTCAGGAAAGGTTAGGTTATGTTAGGTTACGTTAGGTTAGGTTAAGTTAGGTTAGGTTTGGTTAGGTTAGCTTAGGTTAGGTTAGGTTGGGTTGGGTTGGGTTAGGTTAGGTTAGGTTAGGTTAGGTTGGGTTAGGTTAGTTTAGGTTAGGTTAGGTTAGGTTAGGTTGGGTTGGGTTGGGTTAGGTTAGGTTAGGTTAGGTAAGGTTAGGTTAGGTTAGGTTAGGTTACGTTAGGTTAAGGTATGAACCGTCGTAAAACCGCATTAAACAATGTCACTTAGTGAGATGCAGTGTTTTTCACCTTTACAAGTTGGGAACTGTGATATCTAATGTGAAAGCGCTTGAAACCGTCGTATTGTTGTAGAAAGCAATGTAAAGTAGCGAGTAAAACGTTTTCTAACGATAGAAGTGCGAAGGTTAGGTTAGGTTAGGTTAGTTTAAGCTAGGTAGCGTCGTGAAACTACCAAAAACGACGTCATCTAACGAGATAGTGTTGTTTTATAGCGAGTATTAAACTGCGATAGGTGAAATGTTGTGAAAGCACACAAAATGGCATGAACAAGCCAAATACTGCGTGTTGTACCGTTACAAGTGCGAAACTGCTATGTTGTGATATTCTCGTTAAAGCGCTTGCAAGCATCGTGAAACCTTAAAGAACGATGTCATTTAGCGAGATACAGCGTTCTGTACTGCAATAAGTTGGTGAAAAACTGTGAGGTTATGCAAATATCCTAATTGTGAACAAAACAGTGTAATAGAGCGTTTTTTAATACAAGTGCGAATGTTAGGTTAGGTTAAGTTATGAACCGTCGTAAAACCGCATTAAACAATGTCACTTGATGAGATGCAGTGTTTTTCACCATTACAAGTCGGGAACTGCGATATCTAATGTGAAAGCGCTTGCAAACGTCGTTAGGTTAGGTTAGGTTAGGTTAGGTTAGGTTAGGTTACGTTAGGTTAGGTTAGGTTAGGTTTGGTTAGGTTAGGTTAGGTTAGGTTAGGGATGTTAGGTAAGGTTTGGTTAGGTTAGGTTAGGTTAGGTTAGGTTGGGTTAGGTAAGGTTAGGTTAGCTTAAGATATGAACCGCGCTAAAACCGCATTAAACAATGTCACTTAGTGAGATGCTGTGTTTTTCACCATTACAAGTCGGGAACTGCGATATCTAATGTGAAAGCACTTGCAAACGTCATTAGGTTAGGTTAGGTTAGGTTACGTTAGGTTAGGTTTGGTTAGGTTGGGTTAGGTTAGGTTAGGTTAGGTTAGGTTAGGTTAGGTTAAGAAATGAACCGCGCTAAAACCGCATTAAACAATGTCACTTAGTGAGATGCAGTGTTTTTCACCTTTACAAGTTGGGAACTGCGATATCTAATGTGAAAGCGCATGAAACCGTCGTAATCTTGTAGAAAACATTGTAAAGTGGTGAGTAAAACGTTTTCTAACGATAGAAGTGCGAAGGTTAGGTTAGGTTAGGTTAGTTTAAGCTAGGTAGCGTCGTGAAACTACCAAAAACGACGTCATCTAACGAGATAGTGTTGTTTTATAGCGAGTATTAAACTGCGATAGGTGAAATGTTGTGAAAGCACACAAAACGGCATGAACAAGCCAAATACTGCGTGTTCTACCGTTACAAGTGCGAAACAGCTATATTGTGATATTCTCGTTAAAGCGCATGCAAGCATCGTGAAACCTTAAAGAACAATGTCATTTAGCGAGATACAACGTTCTGTACTGCAATAAGTTGGTGAAAAACTGTGAGGTTATGCAAATATGGTAATTGTGAACAAAACAGTGTAATAGAGCGTTTTTAGATACAAGTGCGAATGTTAGGTTAGGTTAAGATATGAACCGTCGTAAAACCGCATTAAACAATGTCACTTAGTGAGATGTAGTGTTTTTCAACTTTACAAGTCGGGAACTACGATATATAATGTGAAAGCGCATGAAACCGTCGTAATCTTGTAGAAAACATTGTAAAGTGGTGAGTAAAACGTTTTCTAACGATAGAAGTGCGAAGGTTAGGTTAGGTTAGGTTAGTTTAAGCTAGGTAGCGTCGTGAAACTACCAAAAACGACGTCATCTAACGAGATAGTGTTGTTTTATAGCGAGTATTAAACTGCGATAGGTGAAATGTTGTGAAAGCACACAAAACGGCATGAACAAGCCAAATACTGCGTGTTCTGCCGTTACAAGTGCGAAACTGCTATATTGTGATATTCTCGTTAAAGCGCATGCAAGCATCGTGAAACTTCAAAGAACAATGTCATTTAGCGAGATACAACGTTCTATACTGCAATAAGTTGGTGAGAAACTTGAGGTTATGCAAATATGGTAATTGTGAACAAAACAGTGTAATAGAGCGTTTTTAGATACAAGTGCGAATGTTAGGTTAGGTTAAGATATGAACCGTCGTAAAACCGCATTAAACAAATGTCAATTAGTGAGATGCAGTGTTTTTCACCATTAAAAGTCGGGAACTGCGATATCTAATGTGAAAGCGCTTGCAAACGTCGTTAGGTTAGGTTAGGTTAGGTTAGGTTAGGTTAGGTTAGGTTAGGTTAGGTTTTGTTAGGTTAGGTTAGGTTAGGTTAGGTTAGATTAGGTTAGGTTGGGTTGAGTTGGGTTAGGTTAGGTTAGGTTAGGTTAGGTTGGGTTAGGTTAGGTTAGGTTAGGTTACGCTAGGTTAGGTTAGGTTACGTTAGGTTAGGTTAGGTTAGGTTAGGTTACGTTAGGTTAGGTTAGGTTAGGTTAGGATAATTTGGTTAGGTTAGGTAAGGTTAGGTTAGGTTAGGTTAGGTTGGGTTGGGTGTTGTTGGTTTGGGTTGGGTTGGGTTGGGTTAGGTTGGGTTAGGTTAGGTTAGGTTACGTTAGGTTAGGTCAGGTTAGGTTAGGTTAGGTTACGTTAGGTTAGGTTAGGTTAGGTTAGGTTACGTTAGGTTAGGTTAGGTCAGGAAAGGTTAGGTTACGTTAGAATAGGTTAGGTTAGGTTAGGTTACGTTAGGTTAGGTTAAGTTAGGTTAGGTTTGGTTAGGTTAGCTTAGGTTAGGTTAGGTTGGGTTGGGTTGGGTTGGGTTAGGTTAGGTTAGGTTAGGTTGGGTTAGGTTAGTTTAGGTTTGGTTAGGTTAGGTTGGGTTGGGTTGGGTTAGGTTAGGTTAGGTTAGGTAAGGTTAGGTTAGGTTAGGTTAGGTTACGTTAGGTTAAGGTATGAACCGTCGTAAAACCGCATTAAACAATGTCACTTAGTGAGATGCAGTGTTTTTCACCTTTACAAGTTGGGAACTGTGATATCTAATGTGAAAGCGCTTGAAACCGTCGTATTGTTGTAGAAAGCAATGTAAAGTAGCGAGTAAAACGTTTTCTAACGATAGAAGTGCGAAGGTTATGTTAGGTTGAGTTATGTTAGTTTAAGCTAGGTAGCGTCGTGAAACTACCAAAAACAACGTCATCTAACGAGATAGTGTTGTTTTATTGCGAGTACGAAACTGCGATAGGTGAAATGTTGTGAAAGCACACAAAACGGCATGAACAAGCCAAATACTGCGTGTTGTACCGTTACAAGTACGAAACTGCTATGTTGTGATATTCTCGTTAAAGCGCATGCAAGCATCGTGAAACCTTAAAGAACGATGTCATTTAGCGAGATACAGCGTTCTGTACTGCAATAAGTTGGTGAAAAACTGTGAGGTTATGCAAATATCCTAATTGTGAACGAAACAGTGTAATAGAGCGTTTTTTATTACAAGTGCGAATGTTAGGTTAGGTTAAGATATGAACCGTCGTAAAACCGCAATAAACAATGTCACTTGATGAGATGCAGTGTTTTTCACCATTACAAGTCGGGAACTGCGATATCTAATGTGAAAGCGCTTGCAAACGTCGTTAGGTTAGGTTAGGTTAGGTTAGGTTAGGTTACGTTAGGTTAGGTTAGGTTAGGTTTGGTTAGGTTAGGTTAGGTTAGGTTAGGTTAGGGATGTTAGGTAAGGTTTGGTTAGGTTAGGTTAGGTTAGGTTGGGTTAGGTAAGGTTAGGTTAGGTTAAGATATGAACCGCGCTAAAACCGCATTAAACAATGTCACTTAGTGAGACGCTGTGTTTTTCACCATTACAATTCGGGAACTGCGATATCTAATGTGAAAGCACTTGCAAACGTCGTTAGGTTAGGTTAGGTTAGGTTAGGTTAGGTTACGTTAGGTTAGGTTTGGTTAGGTTAGGTTATGTTAGGTTAGGTTGGGTTAGGTTAGGTTAGGTTAGGTTAGGTTAAGATATGAACCGCGCCAAAACCGCATTAAACAATGTCACTTAGTGAGATGCAGTGTTTTTCACCTTTACAAGTTGGGAACTGCGATATCTAATGTGAAAGCGCATGAAACCGTCGTAATCTTGTAGAAAACATTGTAAAGTGGTGAGTAAAACGTTTTCTAACGATAGAAGTGCGAAGGTTAGGTTAGGTTAGGTTAGTTTAAGCTATGTAGCGTCGTGAAACTACCAAAAACAACGTCATCTAACGAGATAGTGTTCTTTTATAGCGAGTATTAAACTGCGATAGGTGAAATGTTGTGAAAGCACACAAAACGGCATGAACAAGCCAAATACTGCGTGTTCTACCGTTACAAGTGCGAAACTGCTATATTGTGATATTCTCGTTAAAGCGCATGCAAGCATCGTGAAACCTTAAAGAACAATGTCATTTAGCGAGATACAACGTTCTGTACTGCAATAAGTTGGTGAAAAACTGTGAGGTTATGCAAATATGGTAATTGTGAACAAAACAGTGTAATAGAGCGTTTTTAGATACAAGTGCGAATGTTAGGTTAGGTTAAGATATGAACCGTCGTAAAACCGCATTAAACAATGTCAATTAGTGAGATGCAGTGTTTTTCACCATTAAAAGTCGGGAACTGCGATATCTAATGTGAAAGCGCATGAAACCGTCGTAATCTTGTAGAAAACATTGTAAAGTGGTGAGTAAAACGTTTTCTAACGATAGAAGTGCGAAGGTTAGGTTGAGTTATGTTAGTTTAAGCTAGGTAGCGTCGTGAAACCACCAAAAACGACGTCATCTAACGAGATAGCGTTGTTTTATAGCGAGTATTAAACTGCGATAGGTGAAATGTTGTGAAAGCACACAAAACGGCATGAACAAGCCAAATACTGCGTGTTCTACCGTTACAAGTGCGAAACTGCTATATTGTGATATTCTCGTTAAAGCGCATGCAAGCATCGTGAAACCTTAAAGAACAATGTCATTTAGCGAGATACAACGTTCTATACTGCAATAAGTTGGTGAGAAACTTGAGGTTATGCAAATATGGTAATTGTGAACAAAACAGTGTAATAGAGCGTTTTTAGATACAAGTGCGAATGTTAGGTTAGGTTAAGATATGAACCGTCGTAAAACCGCATTAAACAAATGTCAATTAGTGAGATGCAGTGTTTTTCACCATTAAAAGTCGGGAACTGCGATATCTAATGTGAAAGCGCTTGCAAACGTCGTTAGGTTAGGTTAGGTTAGGTTAGGTTAGGTTACGTTAGGTTAGGTTTGGTTAGGTTAGGTTAGGTTAGGTTAGGTTATGTTAGGTTAGGTTGGGTTAGGTTAGGTTAGGTTACGTTAGGTTAAGGTATGAACCGTCGTAAAACCGCATTAAACAATGTCACTTTGTGAGATGCAGTGTTTTTCACCTTTACAAGTTGGGAACTGCGATATCTACAGTGAAAGCACTTGAAACCGTCGTAATGTTGTAGAAAGCAATGTAAAGTAGCGAGTAAAACGTTTTCTAAAGATAGAAGTGCGAAGGTTATGTTAGGTTGAGTTATGTTAGTTTAAGCTAGGTGGCGTCGTGAAACCACCAAAAACGACGTCATCTAACGAGATAGTGTTGTTTTATTGCGATTACGAAACTGCGATAGGTAAAATGTTGTGAAAGCACACAAAACGGCATGAACAAGCCAAATACTGCGTGTTGTACCGTTACAAGTGCGAAACTGCTATGTTGTGACATTCTCGGTAAAGCGCATGCAAGTATCATAAAACCTTAAAGAACGATGTCATTTAGCGAGATACAGCGTTCTGTACTGTAATAAGTTGGTGAGAAACTGTGAGGTCAAGCAAATATCGTAATTGTGAACGAAACAGTGTAATTGAGCGTCTTTAGATACAAGTGCGAATGTTAGGTTAGGTTGACATATCCACCGTCGTAAAACCGCATTAAACAATGTCACTTAGTGAGATGCAGTGTTTTTCACCTTTACAAGTTGGGAACTGCGATATCTACAGTGAAAGCACTTGAAACCGTCGTAATGTTGTAGAAAGCAATGTAAAGTAGCGAGTAAAACGTTTTCTAATGATAGAAGTGCGAAGGTTATGTTAGGTTGAGTTATGTTAGTTTAAGCTAGGTGGCGTCGTGAAACCACCAAAAACGACGTCATCTGACGAGATAGTGTTGTTTTATTGCGAGTACGAAACTGCGATAGGTAAAATGTGAAAGCACACAAAACGGCATGAACAAGCCAAATACTGCGTGTTCTACCGTTACAAGTGCGAAACTGCTATATTGTGATATTCTCGTTAAAGCGCATGCAAGCATCGTGAAACCTTAAAGAACAATGTCATTTAGCGAGATACAACGTTGTGTACTGCAATAAGTTGGTGAAAAACTGTGAGGTTATGCAAATATAGTAATTGTGAACAAAACAGTGTAATAGAGCGGTTTTAGATACAAGTGCGAATGTTAGGTTAGGTTAAGATATGAACCGTCGTAAAACCGCATTAAACAATGTCAATTAGTGAGATGCAGTGTTTTTCACCATTAAAAGTCGGGAACTGCGATATCTAATGTGAAAGCGCTTGCAACCGCCGTTAGGTTAGGTTAGGTTAGGTTAGGTTAGGTTTTGTTAGGTTAGGTTAGGTTAGGTTAGGTTAGATTAGGTTAGGTTGGGTTGAGTTGGGTTAGGTTAGGTTAGGTTAGGTTAGGTTGGGTTAGGTTAGGTTAGGTTAGGTTACGCTAGGTTAGGTTAGGTTACGTTAGGTTAGGTTAGGTTAGGTTAGGTTACGTTAGGTTAGGTTAGGTTAGGTAAGGATAATTTGGTTAGGTTAGGTAAGGTTAGGTTAGGTTAGGTTAGGTTGGGTTGGGTGTTGGTTTGGGTTGGGTTGGGTTGGGTTAGGTTGGGTTAGGTTAGGTTAGGTTACGTTAGGTTAGGTTAGGTTAGGTTAGGTTACGTTAGGTTATGTTAGGTTAGGTTAGGTTAGATTACGTTAGGTTAGGTTAGGTCAGGAAAGGTTAGGTTACGTTAGAATAGGTTAGGTTAGGTTAGGTTACGTTAGGTTAGGTTAAGTTAGGTTAGGTTTGGTTAGGTTAGCTTAGGTTAGGTTAGGTTGGGTTGGGTTGGGTTGGGTTAGGTTAGGTTAGGTTAGGTTAGGTTGGGTTAGGTTAGTTTAGGTTAGGTTAGGTTAGGTTGGGTTGGGTTGGGTTAGGTTAGGTTAGGTTAGGTAAGGTTAGGTTAGGTTAGGTTAGGTTAGGTTACGTTAGGTTAAGGTATGAACCGTCGTAAAACCGCATTAAACAATGTCACTTAGTGAGATGCAGTGTTTTTCACCTTTACAAGTTGGGAACTGTGATATCTAATGTGAAAGCGCTTGAAACCGTCGTATTGTTAGAAAGCAATGTAAAGTAGCGAGTAAAACGTTTTCTAACGATAGAAGTGCGAAGGTTATGTTAGGTTGAGTTATGTTAGTTTAAGCTAGGTAGCGTCGTGAAACTACCAAAAACAACGTCATCTAACGAGATAGTGTTGTTTTATTGCGAGTACGAAACTGCGATAGGTGAAATGTTGTGAAAGCACACAAAACGGCATGAACAAGCCAAATACTGCGTGTTGTACCGTTACAAGTACGAAACTGCTATGTTGTGATATTCTCGTTAAAGCGCATGCAAGCATCGTGAAACCTTAAAGAACGATGTCATTTAGCGAGATACAGCGTTCTGTACTGCAATAAGTTGGTGAAAAACTGTGAGGTTATGCAAATATCCTAATTGTGAACGAAACAGTGTAATAGAGCGTTTTTTAATACAAGTGCGAATGTTAGGTTAGGTTAAGATATGAACCGTCGTAAAACCGCATTAAACAATGTCACTTGATGAGATGCAGTGTTTTTCACCATTACAAGTCGGGAACTGCGATATCTAATGTGAAAGCGCTTGCAAACGTCGTTAGGTTAGGTTAGGTTAGGTTAGGTTAGGTTACGTTAGGTTAGGTTAGGTTAGGTTTGGTTAGGTTAGGTTAGGTTAGGTTAGGTTAGGGATGTTAGGTAAGGTTTGGTTAGGTTAGGTTAGGTTAGGTTGGGTTAGGTAAGGTTAGGTTAGGTTAAGATATGAACCGCGCTAAAACCGCATTAAACAATGTCACTTAGTGAGATGCTGTGTTTTTCACCATTACAATTCGGGAACTGCGATATCTAATGTGAAAGCACTTGCAAACGTCGTTAGGTTAGGTTAGGTTAGGTTAGGTTAGGTTAGGTTAGGTTACGTTAGGTTAGGTTTGGTTAGGTTAGGTTATGTTAGGTTAGGTTGGGTTAGGTTAGGTTAGGTTAGGTTAGGTTAAGATATGAACCGCGCCAAAACCGCATTAAACAATGTCAATTAGTGAGATGCAGTGTTTTTCACCTTTACAAGTTGGGAACTGCGATATCTAATGTGAAAGCGCATGAAACCGTCGTAATCTTGTAGAAAACATTGTAAAG